>NC_138874.1:47613632-47881817 GCF_965194805.1 Balaenoptera borealis | reverse complement strand
CTCACTTACAGAGAGATATCAATACATAGGTTTTAAGATTCTTACTAGTCAGATATATTCTTGGGCGGTGAATAGGGGTTGTTGAGTCCAGTTCACTGAGCAAGGAGTAGGTCTTGTCTATTACATATTGGGTTTATGGAACGGTATCTGAGCTAATTTGAAACCCTTGTTTTATGCATCACCCCACCTCACCTTTCCCGTTAAGCAGCCATAGTGTGTTTTCTAAACGTGCGACTCTGTTCTGTTTTGTAATTCAGTTCAAGGGTAGCGGTTTTTACATTCCCTCTGTAAGTGATATCTTATGATAAGTGTCTTTTTCTGTGTGACTTATTTCACTTAGAATCGTCGTACCTAAATCCACTCATCATGCTGCTCCTAGCCTTATGACGTTGATTTCATGGCTGAGTGATATTCCATTGTACATAAGGACCACAACTTCTTTATCCATTCTTCTCTTTCCTGGGATGTTTAAGGTGTAACGAAGTGGAGGTTCTTGTCAACAGAGCAGCCCTAAACTTTGGGGTGCCTGTGTCTTGCTGATTTTTAGTTTTCCCAATTTATACGCCCATGAGTGGAAGTGCCCTATGCTCTCTAAGCTGAGTTTTTTAGATGTTTCAGGACACACCGTACACTTCTCCAGAGTGGCTGTTGGCAATTTACAGCCCGCCCATCAGCGTAGCAAGGCTCCCATTTCTCCATGGCCTGTCCTGCATTTCTGGTTTTGACACTTTATTCAGCATGGCCCTTTTGACCGATGGGAAGCGAGACTTCTTTGTAGCGCTGATTTGCCTTTCCAGGTTGCTTGGATGGCCAAAAAGGGCGTATGCGTTTTTTCCTGAATATATTCAGGAAAAAACGCATACGCCCTTTTTGGCCAAGGGCATCATTGTCGAGGTTTTGCCGCTTTTCCTGTGCTTTAAAGGCAATTCGAATCTACCTCCTGAAATCGGTTTCCTGCAATTCTGCCTTGCTTTCAAATCCTCTTCGTAGCCTTCCCTCCATATATTTTTGGACGAGAGTTATCATTTCTAACTCTGCAGGTTTGTGAATTGCAGTGCCCCTGAGCTCCATTTTTCAACTCGCTTTCTTGGGAGCTGGCCGCAAAAGCGCAGGATTGCTTCAGGCCCTATTCTGGCTCCGGGCGGCAGGCTGAGCCTGTGGTTAATTCTGCTTCCTGATGGGAAAATAGAGTGACCTCTGCCTGTCCCAACACCTAGAGCTAGTCTCTCATTGGTTCCCCCTCTTCCCGTTCATCCTCAGGACAAATTGCAACGTGTACGGAACAGGAGGTTAAAGGTGCTGATTCTCCAAGGAGGGAGATTGCTAGTAAAGCGGCTGGAATGGCGAACCGGAGCACAAGGAGATGAGAAATGAGGTGCGTTTTAGAAACCTTTCCCGGTCACACGGTGTACCATCTTCTGGGTTTCTCGTGCATGTTTTCGACGTAGGAAGATGCCCTGGAACCTGGAGATTTGGGACCCATGGGATGGGTACCACGCCGTATTACTTTAAAGGGTCTGCGTTAGCTCACCCAACCTCACCAAACCTCTCAGCCCCAAGAGTGTCCACCCTTATGTCTCAATCAGCTGTGGGTCTAGATATGGTCAATCCAGGTGGCATCGCAGCCCCTGAACGAATTTTGTAAGAATTTCTCTCTCTTTCACTGTCTTTGTTTCACGGGTTTTTAAAAGTAATTGATTTTTATAATAGGGTTTAGCTGCTTTGCACTGCTGTGTTTATGCCGCTTTACACCCACTTGACTCACTTACAGAGAGATATCAATACATAGGTTTTAAGATTCTTACTAGTCAGATATATTCCTGGGCGGTGAATAGGGGTTGTTGAGTCCAGTTCACTGAGCAAGGAGTAGGTCTTGTCTATTACATATTGGGTTTATGGAACGGTATCTGAGCTAATTTGAAACCCTTGTTTTATGCATCACCCCACCTCACCTTTCCCGTTAAGCAGCCATAGTGTGTTTTCTAAACGTGCGACTCTGTTCTGTTTTGTAATTCAGTTCAAGGGTAGCGGTTTTTACATTCTCTCTGTAAGTGATATCTTATGATAAGTGTCTTTTTCTGTGTGACTTATTTCACTTAGAATCGTCGTACCTAAATCCACTCATCATGCTGCTCCTAGCCTTATGACGTTGATTTCATGGCTGAGTGATATTCCATTGTACATAAGGACCACAACTTCTTTATCCATTCTTCTCTTTCCTGGGATGTTTAAGGTGTAACGAAGTGGAGGTTCTTGTCAACAGAGCAGCCCTAAACTTTGGGGTGCCTGTGTCTTGCTGATTTTTAGTTTTCCCAATTTATACGCCCATGAGTGGAAGTGCCCTATGCTCTCTAAGCTGAGTTTTTTAGATGTTTCAGGACACACCGTACACTTCTCCAGAGTGGCTGTTGGCAATTTACAGCCCGCCCATCAGCGTAGCAAGGCTCCCATTTCTCCATGGCCTGTCCTGCATTTCTGGTTTTGACACTTTATTCAGCATGGCCCTTTTGACCGATGGGAAGCGAGACTTCTTTGTAGCGCTGATTTGCCTTTCCAGGTTGCTTGGTTGGCCAAAAAGGGCGTATGCGTTTTTTCCTGAATATATTCAGGAAAAAACGCATACGCCCTTTTTGGCCAAGGGCATCATTGTCGAGGTTTTGCCGCTTTTCCTGTGCTTTAAAGGCGATTCGAATCTACCTCCTGAAATCGGTTTCCTGCAATTCTGCCTTGCTTTCAAATCCTCTTCGTAGCCTTCCCTCCATATATTTGTGGACGAGAGTTATCATTTCTAACTCTGCAGGTTTGTGAATTGCAGTGCCCCTGAGCTCCATTTTTCAACTCGCTTTCTTGGGAGCTGGCCGCAAAAGCGCAGGATTGCTTCAGGCCCTATTCTGGCTCCGGGCGGCAGGCTGAGCCTGTGGTTAATTCTGCTTCCTGATGGGAAAATAGAGTGACCTGTGCCTGTCCCAACACCTAGAGCTAGTCTCTCATTGGTTCCCCCTCTTCCCGTTCATCCTCAGGACAAATTGCAACGTGTACGGAACAGGAGGTTAAAGGTGCTGATTCTCCAAGGAGGGAGATTGCTAGTAAAGCGGCTGGAATGGCGAACCGGAGCACAAGGAGATGAGAAATGAGGTGCGTTTTAGAAACCTTTCCCGGTCACACGGTGTACCATCTTCTGGGTTTCTCGTGCATGTTTTCGACGTAGGAAGATGCCCTGGAACCTGGAGATTTGGGACCCATGGGATGGGTACCACGCCGTATTACTTTAAAGGGTCTGCGTTAGCTCACCCAACCTCACCAAACCTCTCAGCCCCAAGAGTGTCCACCCTTATGTCTCAATCAGCTGTGGGTCTAGATATGGTCAATCCAGGTGGCATCGCAGCCCCTGAACGAATTTTGTAAGAATTTCTCTCTCTTTCACTGTCTTTGTTTCACGGGTTTTTAAAAGTAATTGATTTTTATAATAGGGTTTAGCTGCTTTGCACTGCTGTGTTTATGCCGCTTTACACCCACTTGACTCACTTACAGAGAGATATCAATACATAGGTTTTAAGATTCTTACTAGTCAGATATATTCCTGGGCGGTGAATAGGGGTTGTTGAGTCCAGTTCACTGAGCAAGGAGTAGGTCTTGTCTATTACATATTGGGTTTATGGAACGGTATCTGAGCTAATTTGAAACCCTTGTTTTATGCATCACCCCACCTCACCTTTCCCGTTAAGCAGCCATAGTGTGTTTTCTAAACGTGCGACTCTGTTCTGTTTTGTAATTCAGTTCAAGGGTAGCGGTTTTTACATTCTCTCTGTAAGTGATATCTTATGATAAGTGTCTTTTTCTGTGTGACTTATTTCACTTAGAATCGTCGTACCTAAATCCACTCATCATGCTGCTCCTAGCCTTATGACGTTGATTTCATGGCTGAGTGATATTCCATTGTACATAAGGACCACAACTTCTTTATCCATTCTTCTCTTTCCTGGGATGTTTAAGGTGTAACGAAGTGGAGGTTCTTGTCAACAGAGCAGCCCTAAACTTTGGGGTGCCTGTGTCTTGCTGATTTTTAGTTTTCCCAATTTATACGCCCATGAGTGGAAGTGCCCTATGCTCTCTAAGCTGAGTTTTTTAGATGTTTCAGGACACACCGTACACTTCTCCAGAGTGGCTGTTGGCAATTTACAGCCCGCCCATCAGCGTAGCAAGGCTCCCATTTCTCCATGGCCTGTCCTGCATTTCTGGTTTTGACACTTTATTCAGCATGGCCCTTTTGACCGATGGGAAGCGAGACTTCTTTGTAGCGCTGATTTGCCTTTCCAGGTTGCTTGGTTGGCCAAAAAGGGCGTATGCGTTTTTTCCTGAATATATTCAGGAAAAAACGCATACGCCCTTTTTGGCCAAGGGCATCATTGTCGAGGTTTTGCCGCTTTTCCTGTGCTTTAAAGGCGATTCGAATCTACCTCCTGAAATCGGTTTCCTGCAATTCTGCCTTGCTTTCAAATCCTCTTCGTAGCCTTCCCTCCATATATTTGTGGACGAGAGTTATCATTTCTAACTCTGCAGGTTTGTGAATTGCAGTGCCCCTGAGCTCCATTTTTCAACTCGCTTTCTTGGGAGCTGGCCGCAAAAGCGCAGGATTGCTTCAGGCCCTATTCTGGCTCCGGGCGGCAGGCTGAGCCTGTGGTTAATTCTTCTTCCTGATGGGAAAATAGAGTGACCTGTGCCTGTCCCAACACCTAGAGCTAGTCTCTCATTGGTTCCCCCTCTTCCCGTTCATCCTCAGGACAAATTGCAATGTGTACGGAACAGGAGGTTAAAGGTGCTGATTCTCCAAGGAGGGCGATTGCTAGTAAAGCGGCTGGAATGGCGAACCGGAGCACAAGGAGATGAGAAATGAGGTGCGTTTTAGAAACCTTTCCCGGTCACACGGTGTACCATCTTCTGGGTTTCTCGTGCATGTTTTCGACGTAGGAAGATGCCCTGGAACCTGGAGATTTGGGACCCATGGGATGGGTACCACGCCGTATTACTTTAAAGGGTCTGCGTTAGCTCACCCAACCTCACCAAACCTCTCAGCCCCAAGAGTGTCCACCCTTATGTCTCAATCAGCTGTGGGTCTAGATATGGTCAATCCAGGTGGCATCGCAGCCCCTGAACGAATTTTGTAAGAATTTCTCTCTCTTTCACTGTCTTTGTTTCACGGGTTTTTAAAAGTAATTGATTTTTATAATAGGGTTTAGCTGCTTTGCACTGCTGTGTTTATGCCGCTTTACACCCACTTGACTCACTTACAGAGAGATATCAATACATAGGTTTTAAGATTCTTACTAGTCAGATATATTCTTGGGCGGTGAATAGGGGTTGTTGAGTCCAGTTCACTGAGCAAGGAGTAGGTCTTGTCTATTACATATTGGGTTTATGGAACGGTATCTGAGCTAATTTGAAACCCTTGTTTTATGCATCACCCCACCTCACCTTTCCCGTTAAGCAGCCATAGTGTGTTTTCTAAACGTGCGACTCTGTTCTGTTTTGTAATTCAGTTCAAGGGTAGCGGTTTTTACATTCCCTCTGTAAGTGATATCTTATGATAAGTGTCTTTTTCTGTGTGACTTATTTCACTTAGAATCGTCGTACCTAAATCCACTCATCATGCTGCTCCTAGCCTTATGACGTTGATTTCATGGCTGAGTGATATTCCATTGTACATAAGGACCACAACTTCTTTATCCATTCTTCTCTTTCCTGGGATGTTTAAGGTGTAACGAAGTGGAGGTTCTTGTCAACAGAGCAGCCCTAAACTTTGGGGTGCCTGTGTCTTGCTGATTTTTAGTTTTCCCAATTTATACGCCCATGAGTGGAAGTGCCCTATGCTCTCTAAGCTGAGTTTTTTAGATGTTTCAGGACACACCGTACACTTCTCCAGAGTGGCTGTTGGCAATTTACAGCCCGCCCATCAGCGTAGCAAGGCTCCCATTTCTCCATGGCCTGTCCTGCATTTCTGGTTTTGACACTTTATTCAGCATGGCCCTTTTGACCGATGGGAAGCGAGACTTCTTTGTAGCGCTGATTTGCCTTTCCAGGTTGCTTGGATGGCCAAAAAGGGCGTATGCGTTTTTTCCTGAATATATTCAGGAAAAAACGCATACGCCCTTTTTGGCCAAGGGCATCATTGTCGAGGTTTTGCCGCTTTTCCTGTGCTTTAAAGGCAATTCGAATCTACCTCCTGAAATCGGTTTCCTGCAATTCTGCCTTGCTTTCAAATCCTCTTCGTAGCCTTCCCTCCATATATTTTTGGACGAGAGTTATCATTTCTAACTCTGCAGGTTTGTGAATTGCAGTGCCCCTGAGCTCCATTTTTCAACTCGCTTTCTTGGGAGCTGGCCGCAAAAGCGCAGGATTGCTTCAGGCCCTATTCTGGCTCCGGGCGGCAGGCTGAGCCTGTGGTTAATTCTGCTTCCTGATGGGAAAATAGAGTGACCTCTGCCTGTCCCAACACCTAGAGCTAGTCTCTCATTGGTTCCCCCTCTTCCCGTTCATCCTCAGGACAAATTGCAACGTGTACGGAACAGGAGGTTAAAGGTGCTGATTCTCCAAGGAGGGAGATTGCTAGTAAAGCGGCTGGAATGGCGAACCGGAGCACAAGGAGATGAGAAATGAGGTGCGTTTTAGAAACCTTTCCCGGTCACACGGTGTACCATCTTCTGGGTTTCTCGTGCATGTTTTCGACGTAGGAAGATGCCCTGGAACCTGGAGATTTGGGACCCATGGGATGGGTACCACGCCGTATTACTTTAAAGGGTCTGCGTTAGCTCACCCAACCTCACCAAACCTCTCAGCCCCAAGAGTGTCCACCCTTATGTCTCAATCAGCTGTGGGTCTAGATATGGTCAATCCAGGTGGCATCGCAGCCCCTGAACGAATTTTGTAAGAATTTCTCTCTCTTTCACTGTCTTTGTTTCACGGGTTTTTAAAAGTAATTGATTTTTATAATAGGGTTTAGCTGCTTTGCACTGCTGTGTTTATGCCGCTTTACACCCACTTGACTCACTTACAGAGAGATATCAATACATAGGTTTTAAGATTCTTACTAGTCAGATATATTCCTGGGCGGTGAATAGGGGTTGTTGAGTCCAGTTCACTGAGCAAGGAGTAGGTCTTGTCTATTACATATTGGGTTTATGGAACGGTATCTGAGCTAATTTGAAACCCTTGTTTTATGCATCACCCCACCTCACCTTTCCCGTTAAGCAGCCATAGTGTGTTTTCTAAACGTGCGACTCTGTTCTGTTTTGTAATTCAGTTCAAGGGTAGCGGTTTTTACATTCTCTCTGTAAGTGATATCTTATGATAAGTGTCTTTTTCTGTGTGACTTATTTCACTTAGAATCGTCGTACCTAAATCCACTCATCATGCTGCTCCTAGCCTTATGACGTTGATTTCATGGCTGAGTGATATTCCATTGTACATAAGGACCACAACTTCTTTATCCATTCTTCTCTTTCCTGGGATGTTTAAGGTGTAACGAAGTGGAGGTTCTTGTCAACAGAGCAGCCCTAAACTTTGGGGTGCCTGTGTCTTGCTGATTTTTAGTTTTCCCAATTTATACGCCCATGAGTGGAAGTGCCCTATGCTCTCTAAGCTGAGTTTTTTAGATGTTTCAGGACACACCGTACACTTCTCCAGAGTGGCTGTTGGCAATTTACAGCCCGCCCATCAGCGTAGCAAGGCTCCCATTTCTCCATGGCCTGTCCTGCATTTCTGGTTTTGACACTTTATTCAGCATGGCCCTTTTGACCGATGGGAAGCGAGACTTCTTTGTAGCGCTGATTTGCCTTTCCAGGTTGCTTGGTTGGCCAAAAAGGGCGTATGCGTTTTTTCCTGAATATATTCAGGAAAAAACGCATACGCCCTTTTTGGCCAAGGGCATCATTGTCGAGGTTTTGCCGCTTTTCCTGTGCTTTAAAGGCGATTCGAATCTACCTCCTGAAATCGGTTTCCTGCAATTCTGCCTTGCTTTCAAATCCTCTTCGTAGCCTTCCCTCCATATATTTGTGGACGAGAGTTATCATTTCTAACTCTGCAGGTTTGTGAATTGCAGTGCCCCTGAGCTCCATTTTTCAACTCGCTTTCTTGGGAGCTGGCCGCAAAAGCGCAGGATTGCTTCAGGCCCTATTCTGGCTCCGGGCGGCAGGCTGAGCCTGTGGTTAATTCTTCTTCCTGATGGGAAAATAGAGTGACCTGTGCCTGTCCCAACACCTAGAGCTAGTCTCTCATTGGTTCCCCCTCTTCCCGTTCATCCTCAGGACAAATTGCAATGTGTACGGAACAGGAGGTTAAAGGTGCTGATTCTCCAAGGAGGGCGATTGCTAGTAAAGCGGCTGGAATGGCGAACCGGAGCACAAGGAGATGAGAAATGAGGTGCGTTTTAGAAACCTTTCCCGGTCACACGGTGTACCATCTTCTGGGTTTCTCGTGCATGTTTTCGACGTAGGAAGATGCCCTGGAACCTGGAGATTTGGGACCCATGGGATGGGTACCACGCCGTATTACTTTAAAGGGTCTGCGTTAGCTCACCCAACCTCACCAAACCTCTCAGCCCCAAGAGTGTCCACCCTTATGTCTCAATCAGCTGTGGGTCTAGATATGGTCAATCCAGGTGGCATCGCAGCCCCTGAACGAATTTTGTAAGAATTTCTCTCTCTTTCACTGTCTTTGTTTCACGGGTTTTTAAAAGTAATTGATTTTTATAATAGGGTTTAGCTGCTTTGCACTGCTGTGTTTATGCCGCTTTACACCCACTTGACTCACTTACAGAGAGATATCAATACATAGGTTTTAAGATTCTTACTAGTCAGATATATTCTTGGGCGGTGAATAGGGGTTGTTGAGTCCAGTTCACTGAGCAAGGAGTAGGTCTTGTCTATTACATATTGGGTTTATGGAACGGTATCTGAGCTAATTTGAAACCCTTGTTTTATGCATCACCCCACCTCACCTTTCCCGTTAAGCAGCCATAGTGTGTTTTCTAAACGTGCGACTCTGTTCTGTTTTGTAATTCAGTTCAAGGGTAGCGGTTTTTACATTCCCTCTGTAAGTGATATCTTATGATAAGTGTCTTTTTCTGTGTGACTTATTTCACTTAGAATCGTCGTACCTAAATCCACTCATCATGCTGCTCCTAGCCTTATGACGTTGATTTCATGGCTGAGTGATATTCCATTGTACATAAGGACCACAACTTCTTTATCCATTCTTCTCTTTCCTGGGATGTTTAAGGTGTAACGAAGTGGAGGTTCTTGTCAACAGAGCAGCCCTAAACTTTGGGGTGCCTGTGTCTTGCTGATTTTTAGTTTTCCCAATTTATACGCCCATGAGTGGAAGTGCCCTATGCTCTCTAAGCTGAGTTTTTTAGATGTTTCAGGACACACCGTACACTTCTCCAGAGTGGCTGTTGGCAATTTACAGCCCGCCCATCAGCGTAGCAAGGCTCCCATTTCTCCATGGCCTGTCCTGCATTTCTGGTTTTGACACTTTATTCAGCATGGCCCTTTTGACCGATGGGAAGCGAGACTTCTTTGTAGCGCTGATTTGCCTTTCCAGGTTGCTTGGATGGCCAAAAAGGGCGTATGCGTTTTTTCCTGAATATATTCAGGAAAAAACGCATACGCCCTTTTTGGCCAAGGGCATCATTGTCGAGGTTTTGCCGCTTTTCCTGTGCTTTAAAGGCAATTCGAATCTACCTCCTGAAATCGGTTTCCTGCAATTCTGCCTTGCTTTCAAATCCTCTTCGTAGCCTTCCCTCCATATATTTTTGGACGAGAGTTATCATTTCTAACTCTGCAGGTTTGTGAATTGCAGTGCCCCTGAGCTCCATTTTTCAACTCGCTTTCTTGGGAGCTGGCCGCAAAAGCGCAGGATTGCTTCAGGCCCTATTCTGGCTCCGGGCGGCAGGCTGAGCCTGTGGTTAATTCTGCTTCCTGATGGGAAAATAGAGTGACCTCTGCCTGTCCCAACACCTAGAGCTAGTCTCTCATTGGTTCCCCCTCTTCCCGTTCATCCTCAGGACAAATTGCAACGTGTACGGAACAGGAGGTTAAAGGTGCTGATTCTCCAAGGAGGGAGATTGCTAGTAAAGCGGCTGGAATGGCGAACCGGAGCACAAGGAGATGAGAAATGAGGTGCGTTTTAGAAACCTTTCCCGGTCACACGGTGTACCATCTTCTGGGTTTCTCGTGCATGTTTTCGACGTAGGAAGATGCCCTGGAACCTGGAGATTTGGGACCCATGGGATGGGTACCACGCCGTATTACTTTAAAGGGTCTGCGTTAGCTCACCCAACCTCACCAAACCTCTCAGCCCCAAGAGTGTCCACCCTTATGTCTCAATCAGCTGTGGGTCTAGATATGGTCAATCCAGGTGGCATCGCAGCCCCTGAACGAATTTTGTAAGAATTTCTCTCTCTTTCACTGTCTTTGTTTCACGGGTTTTTAAAAGTAATTGATTTTTATAATAGGGTTTAGCTGCTTTGCACTGCTGTGTTTATGCCGCTTTACACCCACTTGACTCACTTACAGAGAGATATCAATACATAGGTTTTAAGATTCTTACTAGTCAGATATATTCCTGGGCGGTGAATAGGGGTTGTTGAGTCCAGTTCACTGAGCAAGGAGTAGGTCTTGTCTATTACATATTGGGTTTATGGAACGGTATCTGAGCTAATTTGAAACCCTTGTTTTATGCATCACCCCACCTCACCTTTCCCGTTAAGCAGCCATAGTGTGTTTTCTAAACGTGCGACTCTGTTCTGTTTTGTAATTCAGTTCAAGGGTAGCGGTTTTTACATTCTCTCTGTAAGTGATATCTTATGATAAGTGTCTTTTTCTGTGTGACTTATTTCACTTAGAATCGTCGTACCTAAATCCACTCATCATGCTGCTCCTAGCCTTATGACGTTGATTTCATGGCTGAGTGATATTCCATTGTACATAAGGACCACAACTTCTTTATCCATTCTTCTCTTTCCTGGGATGTTTAAGGTGTAACGAAGTGGAGGTTCTTGTCAACAGAGCAGCCCTAAACTTTGGGGTGCCTGTGTCTTGCTGATTTTTAGTTTTCCCAATTTATACGCCCATGAGTGGAAGTGCCCTATGCTCTCTAAGCTGAGTTTTTTAGATGTTTCAGGACACACCGTACACTTCTCCAGAGTGGCTGTTGGCAATTTACAGCCCGCCCATCAGCGTAGCAAGGCTCCCATTTCTCCATGGCCTGTCCTGCATTTCTGGTTTTGACACTTTATTCAGCATGGCCCTTTTGACCGATGGGAAGCGAGACTTCTTTGTAGCGCTGATTTGCCTTTCCAGGTTGCTTGGTTGGCCAAAAAGGGCGTATGCGTTTTTTCCTGAATATATTCAGGAAAAAACGCATACGCCCTTTTTGGCCAAGGGCATCATTGTCGAGGTTTTGCCGCTTTTCCTGTGCTTTAAAGGCGATTCGAATCTACCTCCTGAAATCGGTTTCCTGCAATTCTGCCTTGCTTTCAAATCCTCTTCGTAGCCTTCCCTCCATATATTTGTGGACGAGAGTTATCATTTCTAACTCTGCAGGTTTGTGAATTGCAGTGCCCCTGAGCTCCATTTTTCAACTCGCTTTCTTGGGAGCTGGCCGCAAAAGCGCAGGATTGCTTCAGGCCCTATTCTGGCTCCGGGCGGCAGGCTGAGCCTGTGGTTAATTCTTCTTCCTGATGGGAAAATAGAGTGACCTGTGCCTGTCCCAACACCTAGAGCTAGTCTCTCATTGGTTCCCCCTCTTCCCGTTCATCCTCAGGACAAATTGCAACGTGTACGGAACAGGAGGTTAAAGGTGCTGATTCTCCAAGGAGGGAGATTGCTAGTAAAGCGGCTGGAATGGCGAACCGGAGCACAAGGAGATGAGAAATGAGGTGCGTTTTAGAAACCTTTCCCGGTCACACGGTGTACCATCTTCTGGGTTTCTCGTGCATGTTTTCGACGTAGGAAGATGCCCTGGAACCTGGAGATTTGGGACCCATGGGATGGGTACCACGCCGTATTACTTTAAAGGGTCTGCGTTAGCTCACCCAACCTCACCAAACCTCTCAGCCCCAAGAGTGTCCACCCTTATGTCTCAATCAGCTGTGGGTCTAGATATGGTCAATCCAGGTGGCATCGCAGCCCCTGAACGAATTTTGTAAGAATTTCTCTCTCTTTCACTGTCTTTGTTTCACGGGTTTTTAAAAGTAATTGATTTTTATAATAGGGTTTAGCTGCTTTGCACTGCTGTGTTTATGCCGCTTTACACCCACTTGACTCACTTACAGAGAGATATCAATACATAGGTTTTAAGATTCTTACTAGTCAGATATATTCCTGGGCGGTGAATAGGGGTTGTTGAGTCCAGTTCACTGAGCAAGGAGTAGGTCTTGTCTATTACATATTGGGTTTATGGAACGGTATCTGAGCTAATTTGAAACCCTTGTTTTATGCATCACCCCACCTCACCTTTCCCGTTAAGCAGCCATAGTGTGTTTTCTAAACGTGCGACTCTGTTCTGTTTTGTAATTCAGTTCAAGGGTAGCGGTTTTTACATTCCCTCTGTAAGTGATATCTTATGATAAGTGTCTTTTTCTGTGTGACTTATTTCACTTAGAATCGTCGTACCTAAATCCACTCATCATGCTGCTCCTAGCCTTATGACGTTGATTTCATGGCTGAGTGATATTCCATTGTACATAAGGACCACAACTTCTTTATCCATTCTTCTCTTTCCTGGGATGTTTAAGGTGTAACGAAGTGGAGGTTCTTGTCAACAGAGCAGCCCTAAACTTTGGGGTGCCTGTGTCTTGCTGATTTTTAGTTTTCCCAATTTATACGCCCATGAGTGGAAGTGCCCTATGCTCTCTAAGCTGAGTTTTTTAGATGTTTCAGGACACACCGTACACTTCTCCAGAGTGGCTGTTGGCAATTTACAGCCCGCCCATCAGCGTAGCAAGGCTCCCATTTCTCCATGGCCTGTCCTGCATTTCTGGTTTTGACACTTTATTCAGCATGGCCCTTTTGACCGATGGGAAGCGAGACTTCTTTGTAGCGCTGATTTGCCTTTCCAGGTTGCTTGGTTGGCCAAAAAGGGCGTATGCGTTTTTTCCTGAATATATTCAGGAAAAAACGCATACGCCCTTTTTGGCCAAGGGCATCATTGTCGAGGTTTTGCCGCTTTTCCTGTGCTTTAAAGGCGATTCGAATCTACCTCCTGAAATCGGTTTCCTGCAATTCTGCCTTGCTTTCAAATCCTCTTCGTAGCCTTCCCTCCATATATTTGTGGACGAGAGTTATCATTTCTAACTCTGCAGGTTTGTGAATTGCAGTGCCCCTGAGCTCCATTTTTCAACTCGCTTTCTTGGGAGCTGGCCGCAAAAGCGCAGGATTGCTTCAGGCCCTATTCTGGCTCCGGGCGGCAGGCTGAGCCTGTGGTTAATTCTTCTTCCTGATGGGAAAATAGAGTGACCTGTGCCTGTCCCAACACCTAGAGCTAGTCTCTCATTGGTTCCCCCTCTTCCCGTTCATCCTCAGGACAAATTGCAACGTGTACGGAACAGGAGGTTAAAGGTGCTGATTCTCCAAGGAGGGCGATTGCTAGTAAAGCGGCTGGAATGGCGAACCGGAGCACAAGGAGATGAGAAATGAGGTGCGTTTTAGAAACCTTTCCCGGTCACACGGTGTACCATCTTCTGGGTTTCTCGTGCATGTTTTCGACGTAGGAAGATGCCCTGGAACCTGGAGATTTGGGACCCATGGGATGGGTACCACGCCGTATTACTTTAAAGGGTCTGCGTTAGCTCACCCAACCTCACCAAACCTCTCAGCCCCAAGAGTGTCCACCCTTATGTCTCAATCAGCTGTGGGTCTAGATATGGTCAATCCAGGTGGCATCGCAGCCCCTGAACGAATTTTGTAAGAATTTCTCTCTCTTTCACTGTCTTTGTTTCACGGGTTTTTAAAAGTAATTGATTTTTATAATAGGGTTTAGCTGCTTTGCACTGCTGTGTTTATGCCGCTTTACACCCACTTGACTCACTTACAGAGAGATATCAATACATAGGTTTTAAGATTCTTACTAGTCAGATATATTCTTGGGCGGTGAATAGGGGTTGTTGAGTCCAGTTCACTGAGCAAGGAGTAGGTCTTGTCTATTACATATTGGGTTTATGGAACGGTATCTGAGCTAATTTGAAACCCTTGTTTTATGCATCACCCCACCTCACCTTTCCCGTTAAGCAGCCATAGTGTGTTTTCTAAACGTGCGACTCTGTTCTGTTTTGTAATTCAGTTCAAGGGTAGCGGTTTTTACATTCCCTCTGTAAGTGATATCTTATGATAAGTGGCTTTTTCTGTGTGACTTATTTCACTTAGAATCGTCGTACCTAAATCCACTCATCATGCTGCTCCTAGCCTTATGACGTTGATTTCATGGCTGAGTGATATTCCATTGTACATAAGGACCACAACTTCTTTATCCATTCTTCTCTTTCCTGGGATGTTTAAGGTGTAACGAAGTGGAGGTTCTTGTCAACAGAGCAGCCCTAAACTTTGGGGTGCCTGTGTCTTGCTGATTTTTAGTTTTCCCAATTTATACGCCCATGAGTGGAAGTGCCCTATGCTCTCTAAGCTGAGTTTTTTAGATGTTTCAGGACACACCGTACACTTCTCCAGAGTGGCTGTTGGCAATTTACAGCCCGCCCATCAGCGTAGCAAGGCTCCCATTTCTCCATGGCCTGTCCTGCATTTCTGGTTTTGACACTTTATTCAGCATGGCCCTTTTGACCGATGGGAAGCGAGACTTCTTTGTAGCGCTGATTTGCCTTTCCAGGTTGCTTGGATGGCCAAAAAGGGCGTATGCGTTTTTTCCTGAATATATTCAGGAAAAAACGCATACGCCCTTTTTGGCCAAGGGCATCATTGTCGAGGTTTTGCCGCTTTTCCTGTGCTTTAAAGGCAATTCGAATCTACCTCCTGAAATCGGTTTCCTGCAATTCTGCCTTGCTTTCAAATCCTCTTCGTAGCCTTCCCTCCATATATTTTTGGACGAGAGTTATCATTTCTAACTCTGCAGGTTTGTGAATTGCAGTGCCCCTGAGCTCCATTTTTCAACTCGCTTTCTTGGGAGCTGGCCGCAAAAGCGCAGGATTGCTTCAGGCCCTATTCTGGCTCCGGGCGGCAGGCTGAGCCTGTGGTTAATTCTGCTTCCTGATGGGAAAATAGAGTGACCTGTGCCTGTCCCAACACCTAGAGCTAGTCTCTCATTGGTTCCCCCTCTTCCCGTTCATCCTCAGGACAAATTGCAACGTGTACGGAACAGGAGGTTAAAGGTGCTGATTCTCCAAGGAGGGAGATTGCTAGTAAAGCGGCTGGAATGGCGAACCGGAGCACAAGGAGATGAGAAATGAGGTGCGTTTTAGAAACCTTTCCCGGTCACACGGTGTACCATCTTCTGGGTTTCTCGTGCATGTTTTCGACGTAGGAAGATGCCCTGGAACCTGGAGATTTGGGACCCATGGGATGGGTACCACGCCGTATTACTTTAAAGGGTCTGCGTTAGCTCACCCAACCTCACCAAACCTCTCAGCCCCAAGAGTGTCCACCCTTATGTCTCAATCAGCTGTGGGTCTAGATATGGTCAATCCAGGTGGCATCGCAGCCCCTGAACGAATTTTGTAAGAATTTCTCTCTCTTTCACTGTCTTTGTTTCACGGGTTTTTAAAAGTAATTGATTTTTATAATAGGGTTTAGCTGCTTTGCACTGCTGTGTTTATGCCGCTTTACACCCACTTGACTCACTTACAGAGAGATATCAATACATAGGTTTTAAGATTCTTACTAGTCAGATATATTCCTGGGCGGTGAATAGGGGTTGTTGAGTCCAGTTCACTGAGCAAGGAGTAGGTCTTGTCTATTACATATTGGGTTTATGGAACGGTATCTGAGCTAATTTGAAACCCTTGTTTTATGCATCACCCCACCTCACCTTTCCCGTTAAGCAGCCATAGTGTGTTTTCTAAACGTGCGACTCTGTTCTGTTTTGTAATTCAGTTCAAGGGTAGCGGTTTTTACATTCTCTCTGTAAGTGATATCTTATGATAAGTGTCTTTTTCTGTGTGACTTATTTCACTTAGAATCGTCGTACCTAAATCCACTCATCATGCTGCTCCTAGCCTTATGACGTTGATTTCATGGCTGAGTGATATTCCATTGTACATAAGGACCACAACTTCTTTATCCATTCTTCTCTTTCCTGGGATGTTTAAGGTGTAACGAAGTGGAGGTTCTTGTCAACAGAGCAGCCCTAAACTTTGGGGTGCCTGTGTCTTGCTGATTTTTAGTTTTCCCAATTTATACGCCCATGAGTGGAAGTGCCCTATGCTCTCTAAGCTGAGTTTTTTAGATGTTTCAGGACACACCGTACACTTCTCCAGAGTGGCTGTTGGCAATTTACAGCCCGCCCATCAGCGTAGCAAGGCTCCCATTTCTCCATGGCCTGTCCTGCATTTCTGGTTTTGACACTTTATTCAGCATGGCCCTTTTGACCGATGGGAAGCGAGACTTCTTTGTAGCGCTGATTTGCCTTTCCAGGTTGCTTGGTTGGCCAAAAAGGGCGTATGCGTTTTTTCCTGAATATATTCAGGAAAAAACGCATACGCCCTTTTTGGCCAAGGGCATCATTGTCGAGGTTTTGCCGCTTTTCCTGTGCTTTAAAGGCGATTCGAATCTACCTCCTGAAATCGGTTTCCTGCAATTCTGCCTTGCTTTCAAATCCTCTTCGTAGCCTTCCCTCCATATATTTGTGGACGAGAGTTATCATTTCTAACTCTGCAGGTTTGTGAATTGCAGTGCCCCTGAGCTCCATTTTTCAACTCGCTTTCTTGGGAGCTGGCCGCAAAAGCGCAGGATTGCTTCAGGCCCTATTCTGGCTCCGGGCGGCAGGCTGAGCCTGTGGTTAATTCTTCTTCCTGATGGGAAAATAGAGTGACCTGTGCCTGTCCCAACACCTAGAGCTAGTCTCTCATTGGTTCCCCCTCTTCCCGTTCATCCTCAGGACAAATTGCAACGTGTACGGAACAGGAGGTTAAAGGTGCTGATTCTCCAAGGAGGGAGATTGCTAGTAAAGCGGCTGGAATGGCGAACCGGAGCACAAGGAGATGAGAAATGAGGTGCGTTTTAGAAACCTTTCCCGGTCACACGGTGTACCATCTTCTGGGTTTCTCGTGCATGTTTTCGACGTAGGAAGATGCCCTGGAACCTGGAGATTTGGGACCCATGGGATGGGTACCACGCCGTATTACTTTAAAGGGTCTGCGTTAGCTCACCCAACCTCACCAAACCTCTCAGCCCCAAGAGTGTCCACCCTTATGTCTCAATCAGCTGTGGGTCTAGATATGGTCAATCCAGGTGGCATCGCAGCCCCTGAACGAATTTTGTAAGAATTTCTCTCTCTTTCACTGTCTTTGTTTCACGGGTTTTTAAAAGTAATTGATTTTTATAATAGGGTTTAGCTGCTTTGCACTGCTGTGTTTATGCCGCTTTACACCCACTTGACTCACTTACAGAGAGATATCAATACATAGGTTTTAAGATTCTTACTAGTCAGATATATTCTTGGGCGGTGAATAGGGGTTGTTGAGTCCAGTTCACTGAGCAAGGAGTAGGTCTGGTCTATTACATATTGGGTTTATGGAACGGTATCTGAGCTAATTTGAAACCCTTGTTTTATGCATCACCCCACCTCACCTTTCCCGTTAAGCAGCCATAGTGTGTTTTCTAAACGTGCGACTCTGTTCTGTTTTGTAATTCAGTTCAAGGGTAGCGGTTTTTACATTCCCTCTGTAAGTGATATCTTATGATAAGTGTCTTTTTCTGTGTGACTTATTTCACTTAGAATCGTCGTACCTAAATCCACTCATCATGCTGCTCCTAGCCTTATGACGTTGATTTCATGGCTGAGTGATATTCCATTGTACATAAGGACCACAACTTCTTTATCCATTCTTCTCTTTCCTGGGATGTTTAAGGTGTAACGAAGTGGAGGTTCTTGTCAACAGAGCAGCCCTAAACTTTGGGGTGCCTGTGTCTTGCTGATTTTTAGTTTTCCCAATTTATACGCCCATGAGTGGAAGTGCCCTATGCTCTCTAAGCTGAGTTTTTTAGATGTTTCAGGACACACCGTACACTTCTCCAGAGTGGCTGTTGGCAATTTACAGCCCGCCCATCAGCGTAGCAAGGCTCCCATTTCTCCATGGCCTGTCCTGCATTTCTGGTTTTGACACTTTATTCAGCATGGCCCTTTTGACCGATGGGAAGCGAGACTTCTTTGTAGCGCTGATTTGCCTTTCCAGGTTGCTTGGTTGGCCAAAAAGGGCGTATGCGTTTTTTCCTGAATATATTCAGGAAAAAACGCATACGCCCTTTTTGGCCAAGGGCATCATTGTCGAGGTTTTGCCGCTTTTCCTGTGCTTTAAAGGCGATTCGAATCTACCTCCTGAAATCGGTTTCCTGCAATTCTGCCTTGCTTTCAAATCCTCTTCGTAGCCTTCCCTCCATATATTTGTGGACGAGAGTTATCATTTCTAACTCTGCAGGTTTGTGAATTGCAGTGCCCCTGAGCTCCATTTTTCAACTCGCTTTCTTGGGAGCTGGCCGCAAAAGCGCAGGATTGCTTCAGGCCCTATTCTGGCTCCGGGCGGCAGGCTGAGCCTGTGGTTAATTCTTCTTCCTGATGGGAAAATAGAGTGACCTGTGCCTGTCCCAACACCTAGAGCTAGTCTCTCATTGGTTCCCCCTCTTCCCGTTCATCCTCAGGACAAATTGCAACGTGTACGGAACAGGAGGTTAAAGGTGCTGATTCTCCAAGGAGGGAGATTGCTAGTAAAGCGGCTGGAATGGCGAACCGGAGCACAAGGAGATGAGAAATGAGGTGCGTTTTAGAAACCTTTCCCGGTCACACGGTGTACCATCTTCTGGGTTGCTCGTGCATGTTTTCGACGTAGGAAGATGCCCTGGAACCTGGAGATTTGGGACCCATGGGATGGGTACCACGCCGTATTACTTTAAAGGGTCTGCGTTAGCTCACCCAACCTCACCAAACCTCTCAGCCCCAAGAGTGTCCACCCTTATGTCTCAATCAGCTGTGGGTCTAGATATGGTCAATCCAGGTGGCATCGCAGCCCCTGAACGAATTTTGTAAGAATTTCTCTCTCTTTCACTGTCTTTGTTTCACGGGTTTTTAAAAGTAATTGATTTTTATAATAGGGTTTAGCTGCTTTGCACTGCTGTGTTTATGCCGCTTTACACCCACTTGACTCACTTACAGAGAGATATCAATACATAGGTTTTAAGATTCTTACTAGTCAGATATATTCTTGGGCGGTGAATAGGGGTTGTTGAGTCCAGTTCACTGAGCAAGGAGTAGGTCTTGTCTATTACATATTGGGTTTATGGAACGGTATCTGAGCTAATTTGAAACCCTTGTTTTATGCATCACCCCACCTCACCTTTCCCGTTAAGCAGCCATAGTGTGTTTTCTAAACGTGCGACTCTGTTCTGTTTTGTAATTCAGTTCAAGGGTAGCGGTTTTTACATTCCCTCTGTAAGTGATATCTTATGATAAGTGTCTTTTTCTGTGTGACTTATTTCACTTAGAATCGTCGTACCTAAATCCACTCATCATGCTGCTCCTAGCCTTATGACGTTGATTTCATGGCTGAGTGATATTCCATTGTACATAAGGACCACAACTTCTTTATCCATTCTTCTCTTTCCTGGGATGTTTAAGGTGTAACGAAGTGGAGGTTCTTGTCAACAGAGCAGCCCTAAACTTTGGGGTGCCTGTGTCTTGCTGATTTTTAGTTTTCCCAATTTATACGCCCATGAGTGGAAGTGCCCTATGCTCTCTAAGCTGAGTTTTTTAGATGTTTCAGGACACACCGTACACTTCTCCAGAGTGGCTGTTGGCAATTTACAGCCCGCCCATCAGCGTAGCAAGGCTCCCATTTCTCCATGGCCTGTCCTGCATTTCTGGTTTTGACACTTTATTCAGCATGGCCCTTTTGACCGATGGGAAGCGAGACTTCTTTGTAGCGCTGATTTGCCTTTCCAGGTTGCTTGGTTGGCCAAAAAGGGCGTATGCGTTTTTTCCTGAATATATTCAGGAAAAAACGCATACGCCCTTTTTGGCCAAGGGCATCATTGTCGAGGTTTTGCCGCTTTTCCTGTGCTTTAAAGGCGATTCGAATCTACCTCCTGAAATCGGTTTCCTGCAATTCTGCCTTGCTTTCAAATCCTCTTCGTAGCCTTCCCTCCATATATTTGTGGACGAGAGTTATCATTTCTAACTCTGCAGGTTTGTGAATTGCAGTGCCCCTGAGCTCCATTTTTCAACTCGCTTTCTTGGGAGCTGGCCGCAAAAGCGCAGGATTGCTTCAGGCCCTATTCTGGCTCCGGGCGGCAGGCTGAGCCTGTGGTTAATTCTTCTTCCTGATGGGAAAATAGAGTGACCTGTGCCTGTCCCAACACCTAGAGCTAGTCTCTCATTGGTTCCCCCTCTTCCCGTTCATCCTCAGGACAAATTGCAATGTGTACGGAACAGGAGGTTAAAGGTGCTGATTCTCCAAGGAGGGCGATTGCTAGTAAAGCGGCTGGAATGGCGAACCGGAGCACAAGGAGATGAGAAATGAGGTGCGTTTTAGAAACCTTTCCCGGTCACACGGTGTACCATCTTCTGGGTTTCTCGTGCATGTTTTCGACGTAGGAAGATGCCCTGGAACCTGGAGATTTGGGACCCATGGGATGGGTACCACGCCGTATTACTTTAAAGGGTCTGCGTTAGCTCACCCAACCTCACCAAACCTCTCAGCCCCAAGAGTGTCCACCCTTATGTCTCAATCAGCTGTGGGTCTAGATATGGTCAATCCAGGTGGCATCGCAGCCCCTGAACGAATTTTGTAAGAATTTCTCTCTCTTTCACTGTCTTTGTTTCACGGGTTTTTAAAAGTAATTGATTTTTATAATAGGGTTTAGCTGCTTTGCACTGCTGTGTTTATGCCGCTTTACACCCACTTGACTCACTTACAGAGAGATATCAATACATAGGTTTTAAGATTCTTACTAGTCAGATATATTCTTGGGCGGTGAATAGGGGTTGTTGAGTCCAGTTCACTGAGCAAGGAGTAGGTCTTGTCTATTACATATTGGGTTTATGGAACGGTATCTGAGCTAATTTGAAACCCTTGTTTTATGCATCACCCCACCTCACCTTTCCCGTTAAGCAGCCATAGTGTGTTTTCTAAACGTGCGACTCTGTTCTGTTTTGTAATTCAGTTCAAGGGTAGCGGTTTTTACATTCCCTCTGTAAGTGATATCTTATGATAAGTGTCTTTTTCTGTGTGACTTATTTCACTTAGAATCGTCGTACCTAAATCCACTCATCATGCTGCTCCTAGCCTTATGACGTTGATTTCATGGCTGAGTGATATTCCATTGTACATAAGGACCACAACTTCTTTATCCATTCTTCTCTTTCCTGGGATGTTTAAGGTGTAACGAAGTGGAGGTTCTTGTCAACAGAGCAGCCCTAAACTTTGGGGTGCCTGTGTCTTGCTGATTTTTAGTTTTCCCAATTTATACGCCCATGAGTGGAAGTGCCCTATGCTCTCTAAGCTGAGTTTTTTAGATGTTTCAGGACACACCGTACACTTCTCCAGAGTGGCTGTTGGCAATTTACAGCCCGCCCATCAGCGTAGCAAGGCTCCCATTTCTCCATGGCCTGTCCTGCATTTCTGGTTTTGACACTTTATTCAGCATGGCCCTTTTGACCGATGGGAAGCGAGACTTCTTTGTAGTGCTGATTTGCCTTTCCAGGTTGCTTGGATGGCCAATAAGGGCGTATGCGTTTTTTCCTGAATATATTCAGGAAAAAACGCATACGCCCTTTTTGGCCAAGGGCATCATTGTCGAGGTTTTGCCGCTTTTCCTGTGCTTTAAAGGCAATTCGAATCTACCTCCTGAAATCGGTTTCCTGCAATTCTGCCTTGCTTTCAAATCCTCTTCGTAGCCTTCCCTCCATATATTTTTGGACGAGAGTTATCATTTCTAACTCTGCAGGTTTGTGAATTGCAGTGCCCCTGAGCTCCATTTTTCAACTCGCTTTCTTGGGAGCTGGCCGCAAAAGCGCAGGATTGCTTCAGGCCCTATTCTGGCTCCGGGCGGCAGGCTGAGCCTGTGGTTAATTCTGCTTCCTGATGGGAAAATAGAGTGACCTGTGCCTGTCCCAACACCTAGAGCTAGTCTCTCATTGGTTCCCCCTCTTCCCGTTCATCCTCAGGACAAATTGCAACGTGTACGGAACAGGAGGTTAAAGGTGCTGATTCTCCAAGGAGGGAGATTGCTAGTAAAGCGGCTGGAATGGCGAACCGGAGCACAAGGAGATGAGAAATGAGGTGCGTTTTAGAAACCTTTCCCGGTCACACGGTGTACCATCTTCTGGGTTTCTCGTGCATGTTTTCGACGTAGGAAGATGCCCTGGAACCTGGAGATTTGGGACCCATGGGATGGGTACCACGCCGTATTACTTTAAAGGGTCTGCGTTAGCTCACCCAACCTCACCAAACCTCTCAGCCCCAAGAGTGTCCACCCTTATGTCTCAATCAGCTGTGGGTCTAGATATGGTCAATCCAGGTGGCATCGCAGCCCCTGAACGAATTTTGTAAGAATTTCTCTCTCTTTCACTGTCTTTGTTTCACGGGTTTTTAAAAGTAATTGATTTTTATAATAGGGTTTAGCTGCTTTGCACTGCTGTGTTTATGCCGCTTTACACCCACTTGACTCACTTACAGAGAGATATCAATACATAGGTTTTAAGATTCTTACTAGTCAGATATATTCCTGGGCGGTGAATAGGGGTTGTTGAGTCCAGTTCACTGAGCAAGGAGTAGGTCTGGTCTATTACATATTGGGTTTATGGAACGGTATCTGAGCTAATTTGAAACCCTTGTTTTATGCATCACCCCACCTCACCTTTCCCGTTAAGCAGCCATAGTGTGTTTTCTAAACGTGCGACTCTGTTCTGTTTTGTAATTCAGTTCAAGGGTAGCGGTTTTTACATTCCCTCTGTAAGTGATATCTTATGATAAGTGTCTTTTTCTGTGTGACTTATTTCACTTAGAATCGTCGTACCTAAATCCACTCATCATGCTGCTCCTAGCCTTATGACGTTGATTTCATGGCTGAGTGATATTCCATTGTACATAAGGACCACAACTTCTTTATCCATTCTTCTCTTTCCTGGGATGTTTAAGGTGTAACGAAGTGGAGGTTCTTGTCAACAGAGCAGCCCTAAACTTTGGGGTGCCTGTGTCTTGCTGATTTTTAGTTTTCCCAATTTATACGCCCATGAGTGGAAGTGCCCTATGCTCTCTAAGCTGAGTTTTTTAGATGTTTCAGGACACACCGTACACTTCTCCAGAGTGGCTGTTGGCAATTTACAGCCCGCCCATCAGCGTAGCAAGGCTCCCATTTCTCCATGGCCTGTCCTGCATTTCTGGTTTTGACACTTTATTCAGCATGGCCCTTTTGACCGATGGGAAGCGAGACTTCTTTGTAGCGCTGATTTGCCTTTCCAGGTTGCTTGGTTGGCCAAAAAGGGCGTATGCGTTTTTTCCTGAATATATTCAGGAAAAAACGCATACGCCCTTTTTGGCCAAGGGCATCATTGTCGAGGTTTTGCCGCTTTTCCTGTGCTTTAAAGGCGATTCGAATCTACCTCCTGAAATCGGTTTCCTGCAATTCTGCCTTGCTTTCAAATCCTCTTCGTAGCCTTCCCTCCATATATTTGTGGACGAGAGTTATCATTTCTAACTCTGCAGGTTTGTGAATTGCAGTGCCCCTGAGCTCCATTTTTCAACTCGCTTTCTTGGGAGCTGGCCGCAAAAGCGCAGGATTGCTTCAGGCCCTATTCTGGCTCCGGGCGGCAGGCTGAGCCTGTGGTTAATTCTTCTTCCTGATGGGAAAATAGAGTGACCTGTGCCTGTCCCAACACCTAGAGCTAGTCTCTCATTGGTTCCCCCTCTTCCCGTTCATCCTCAGGACAAATTGCAATGTGTACGGAACAGGAGGTTAAAGGTGCTGATTCTCCAAGGAGGGCGATTGCTAGTAAAGCGGCTGGAATGGCGAACCGGAGCACAAGGAGATGAGAAATGAGGTGCGTTTTAGAAACCTTTCCCGGTCACACGGTGTACCATCTTCTGGGTTTCTCGTGCATGTTTTCGACGTAGGAAGATGCCCTGGAACCTGGAGATTTGGGACCCATGGGATGGGTACCACGCCGTATTACTTTAAAGGGTCTGCGTTAGCTCACCCAACCTCACCAAACCTCTCAGCCCCAAGAGTGTCCACCCTTATGTCTCAATCAGCTGTGGGTCTAGATATGGTCAATCCAGGTGGCATCGCAGCCCCTGAACGAATTTTGTAAGAATTTCTCTCTCTTTCACTGTCTTTGTTTCACGGGTTTTTAAAAGTAATTGATTTTTATAATAGGGTTTAGCTGCTTTGCACTGCTGTGTTTATGCCGCTTTACACCCACTTGACTCACTTACAGAGAGATATCAATACATAGGTTTTAAGATTCTTACTAGTCAGATATATTCTTGGGCGGTGAATAGGGGTTGTTGAGTCCAGTTCACTGAGCAAGGAGTAGGTCTTGTCTATTACATATTGGGTTTATGGAACGGTATCTGAGCTAATTTGAAACCCTTGTTTTATGCATCACCCCACCTCACCTTTCCCGTTAAGCAGCCATAGTGTGTTTTCTAAACGTGCGACTCTGTTCTGTTTTGTAATTCAGTTCAAGGGTAGCGGTTTTTACATTCCCTCTGTAAGTGATATCTTATGATAAGTGTCTTTTTCTGTGTGACTTATTTCACTTAGAATCGTCGTACCTAAATCCACTCATCATGCTGCTCCTAGCCTTATGACGTTGATTTCATGGCTGAGTGATATTCCATTGTACATAAGGACCACAACTTCTTTATCCATTCTTCTCTTTCCTGGGATGTTTAAGGTGTAACGAAGTGGAGGTTCTTGTCAACAGAGCAGCCCTAAACTTTGGGGTGCCTGTGTCTTGCTGATTTTTAGTTTTCCCAATTTATACGCCCATGAGTGGAAGTGCCCTATGCTCTCTAAGCTGAGTTTTTTAGATGTTTCAGGACACACCGTACACTTCTCCAGAGTGGCTGTTGGCAATTTACAGCCCGCCCATCAGCGTAGCAAGGCTCCCATTTCTCCATGGCCTGTCCTGCATTTCTGGTTTTGACACTTTATTCAGCATGGCCCTTTTGACCGATGGGAAGCGAGACTTCTTTGTAGTGCTGATTTGCCTTTCCAGGTTGCTTGGATGGCCAAAAAGGGCGTATGCGTTTTTTCCTGAATATATTCAGGAAAAAACGCATACGCCCTTTTTGGCCAAGGGCATCATTGTCGAGGTTTTGCCGCTTTTCCTGTGCTTTAAAGGCAATTCGAATCTACCTCCTGAAATCGGTTTCCTGCAATTCTGCCTTGCTTTCAAATCCTCTTCGTAGCCTTCCCTCCATATATTTTTGGACGAGAGTTATCATTTCTAACTCTGCAGGTTTGTGAATTGCAGTGCCCCTGAGCTCCATTTTTCAACTCGCTTTCTTGGGAGCTGGCCGCAAAAGCGCAGGATTGCTTCAGGCCCTATTCTGGCTCCGGGCGGCAGGCTGAGCCTGTGGTTAATTCTGCTTCCTGATGGGAAAATAGAGTGACCTCTGCCTGTCCCAACACCTAGAGCTAGTCTCTCATTGGTTCCCCCTCTTCCCGTTCATCCTCAGGACAAATTGCAACGTGTACGGAACAGGAGGTTAAAGGTGCTGATTCTCCAAGGAGGGAGATTGCTAGTAAAGCGGCTGGAATGGCGAACCGGAGCACAAGGAGATGAGAAATGAGGTGCGTTTTAGAAACCTTTCCCGGTCACACGGTGTACCATCTTCTGGGTTTCTCGTGCATGTTTTCGACGTAGGAAGATGCCCTGGAACCTGGAGATTTGGGACCCATGGGATGGGTACCACGCCGTATTACTTTAAAGGGTCTGCGTTAGCTCACCCAACCTCACCAAACCTCTCAGCCCCAAGAGTGTCCACCCTTATGTCTCAATCAGCTGTGGGTCTAGATATGGTCAATCCAGGTGGCATCGCAGCCCCTGAACGAATTTTGTAAGAATTTCTCTCTCTTTCACTGTCTTTGTTTCACGGGTTTTTAAAAGTAATTGATTTTTATAATAGGGTTTAGCTGCTTTGCACTGCTGTGTTTATGCCGCTTTACACCCACTTGACTCACTTACAGAGAGATATCAATACATAGGTTTTAAGATTCTTACTAGTCAGATATATTCCTGGGCGGTGAATAGGGGTTGTTGAGTCCAGTTCACTGAGCAAGGAGTAGGTCTGGTCTATTACATATTGGGTTTATGGAACGGTATCTGAGCTAATTTGAAACCCTTGTTTTATGCATCACCCCACCTCACCTTTCCCGTTAAGCAGCCATAGTGTGTTTTCTAAACGTGCGACTCTGTTCTGTTTTGTAATTCAGTTCAAGGGTAGCGGTTTTTACATTCTCTCTGTAAGTGATATCTTATGATAAGTGTCTTTTTCTGTGTGACTTATTTCACTTAGAATCGTCGTACCTAAATCCACTCATCATGCTGCTCCTAGCCTTATGACGTTGATTTCATGGCTGAGTGATATTCCATTGTACATAAGGACCACAACTTCTTTATCCATTCTTCTCTTTCCTGGGATGTTTAAGGTGTAACGAAGTGGAGGTTCTTGTCAACAGAGCAGCCCTAAACTTTGGGGTGCCTGTGTCTTGCTGATTTTTAGTTTTCCCAATTTATACGCCCATGAGTGGAAGTGCCCTATGCTCTCTAAGCTGAGTTTTTTAGATGTTTCAGGACACACCGTACACTTCTCCAGAGTGGCTGTTGGCAATTTACAGCCCGCCCATCAGCGTAGCAAGGCTCCCATTTCTCCATGGCCTGTCCTGCATTTCTGGTTTTGACACTTTATTCAGCATGGCCCTTTTGACCGATGGGAAGCGAGACTTCTTTGTAGCGCTGATTTGCCTTTCCAGGTTGCTTGGTTGGCCAAAAAGGGCGTATGCGTTTTTTCCTGAATATATTCAGGAAAAAACGCATACGCCCTTTTTGGCCAAGGGCATCATTGTCGAGGTTTTGCCGCTTTTCCTGTGCTTTAAAGGCGATTCGAATCTACCTCCTGAAATCGGTTTCCTGCAATTCTGCCTTGCTTTCAAATCCTCTTCGTAGCCTTCCCTCCATATATTTGTGGACGAGAGTTATCATTTCTAACTCTGCAGGTTTGTGAATTGCAGTGCCCCTGAGCTCCATTTTTCAACTCGCTTTCTTGGGAGCTGGCCGCAAAAGCGCAGGATTGCTTCAGGCCCTATTCTGGCTCCGGGCGGCAGGCTGAGCCTGTGGTTAATTCTTCTTCCTGATGGGAAAATAGAGTGACCTGTGCCTGTCCCAACACCTAGAGCTAGTCTCTCATTGGTTCCCCCTCTTCCCGTTCATCCTCAGGACAAATTGCAACGTGTACGGAACAGGAGGTTAAAGGTGCTGATTCTCCAAGGAGGGAGATTGCTAGTAAAGCGGCTGGAATGGCGAACCGGAGCACAAGGAGATGAGAAATGAGGTGCGTTTTAGTAACCTTTCCCGGTCACACGGTGTACCATCTTCTGGGTTTCTCGTGCATGTTTTCGACGTAGGAAGATGCCCTGGAACCTGGAGATTTGGGACCCATGGGATGGGTACCACGCCGTATTACTTTAAAGGGTCTGCGTTAGCTCACCCAACCTCACCAAACCTCTCAGCCCCAAGAGTGTCCACCCTTATGTCTCAATCAGCTGTGGGTCTAGATATGGTCAATCCAGGTGGCATCGCAGCCCCTGAACGAATTTTGTAAGAATTTCTCTCTCTTTCACTGTCTTTGTTTCACGGGTTTTTAAAAGTAATTGATTTTTATAATAGGGTTTAGCTGCTTTGCACTGCTGTGTTTATGCCGCTTTACACCCACTTGACTCACTTACAGAGAGATATCAATACATAGGTTTTAAGATTCTTACTAGTCAGATATATTCTTGGGCGGTGAATAGGGGTTGTTGAGTCCAGTTCACTGAGCAAGGAGTAGGTCTTGTCTATTACATATTGGGTTTATGGAACGGTATCTGAGCTAATTTGAAACCCTTGTTTTATGCATCACCCCACCTCACCTTTCCCGTTAAGCAGCCATAGTGTGTTTTCTAAACGTGCGACTCTGTTCTGTTTTGTAATTCAGTTCAAGGGTAGCGGTTTTTACATTCCCTCTGTAAGTGATATCTTATGATAAGTGTCTTTTTCTGTGTGACTTATTTCACTTAGAATCGTCGTACCTAAATCCACTCATCATGCTGCTCCTAGCCTTATGACGTTGATTTCATGGCTGAGTGATATTCCATTGTACATAAGGACCACAACTTCTTTATCCATTCTTCTCTTTCCTGGGATGTTTAAGGTGTAACGAAGTGGAGGTTCTTGTCAACAGAGCAGCCCTAAACTTTGGGGTGCCTGTGTCTTGCTGATTTTTAGTTTTCCCAATTTATACGCCCATGAGTGGAAGTGCCCTATGCTCTCTAAGCTGAGTTTTTTAGATGTTTCAGGACACACCGTACACTTCTCCAGAGTGGCTGTTGGCAATTTACAGCCCGCCCATCAGCGTAGCAAGGCTCCCATTTCTCCATGGCCTGTCCTGCATTTCTGGTTTTGACACTTTATTCAGCATGGCCCTTTTGACCGATGGGAAGCGAGACTTCTTTGTAGCGCTGATTTGCCTTTCCAGGTTGCTTGGTTGGCCAAAAAGGGCGTATGCGTTTTTTCCTGAATATATTCAGGAAAAAACGCATACGCCCTTTTTGGCCAAGGGCATCATTGTCGAGGTTTTGCCGCTTTTCCTGTGCTTTAAAGGCAATTCGAATCTACCTCCTGAAATCGGTTTCCTGCAATTCTGCCTTGCTTTCAAATCCTCTTCGTAGCCTTCCCTCCATATATTTGTGGACGAGAGTTATCATTTCTAACTCTGCAGGTTTGTGAATTGCAGTGCCCCTGAGCTCCATTTTTCAACTCGCTTTCTTGGGAGCTGGCCGCAAAAGCGCAGGATTGCTTCAGGCCCTATTCTGGCTCCGGGCGGCAGGCTGAGCCTGTGGTTAATTCTGCTTCCTGATGGGAAAATAGAGTGACCTGTGCCTGTCCCAACACCTAGAGCTAGTCTCTCATTGGTTCCCCCTCTTCCCGTTCATCCTCAGGACAAATTGCAACGTGTACGGAACAGGAGGTTAAAGGTGCTGATTCTCCAAGGAGGGAGATTGCTAGTAAAGCGGCTGGAATGGCGAACCGGAGCACAAGGAGATGAGAAATGAGGTGCGTTTTAGAAACCTTTCCCGGTCACACGGTGTACCATCTTCTGGGTTTCTCGTGCATGTTTTCGACGTAGGAAGATGCCCTGGAACCTGGAGATTTGGGACCCATGGGATGGGTACCACGCCGTATTACTTTAAAGGGTCTGCGTTAGCTCACCCAACCTCACCAAACCTCTCAGCCCCAAGAGTGTCCACCCTTATGTCTCAATCAGCTGTGGGTCTAGATATGGTCAATCCAGGTGGCATCGCAGCCCCTGAACGAATTTTGTAAGAATTTCTCTCTCTTTCACTGTCTTTGTTTCACGGGTTTTTAAAAGTAATTGATTTTTATAATAGGGTTTAGCTGCTTTGCACTGCTGTGTTTATGCCGCTTTACACCCACTTGACTCACTTACAGAGAGATATCAATACATAGGTTTTAAGATTCTTACTAGTCAGATATATTCCTGGGCGGTGAATAGGGGTTGTTGAGTCCAGTTCACTGAGCAAGGAGTAGGTCTTGTCTATTACATATTGGGTTTATGGAACGGTATCTGAGCTAATTTGAAACCCTTGTTTTATGCATCACCCCACCTCACCTTTCCCGTTAAGCAGCCATAGTGTGTTTTCTAAACGTGCGACTCTGTTCTGTTTTGTAATTCAGTTCAAGGGTAGCGGTTTTTACATTCTCTCTGTAAGTGATATCTTATGATAAGTGTCTTTTTCTGTGTGACTTATTTCACTTAGAATCGTCGTACCTAAATCCACTCATCATGCTGCTCCTAGCCTTATGACGTTGATTTCATGGCTGAGTGATATTCCATTGTACATAAGGACCACAACTTCTTTATCCATTCTTCTCTTTCCTGGGATGTTTAAGGTGTAACGAAGTGGAGGTTCTTGTCAACAGAGCAGCCCTAAACTTTGGGGTGCCTGTGTCTTGCTGATTTTTAGTTTTCCCAATTTATACGCCCATGAGTGGAAGTGCCCTATGCTCTCTAAGCTGAGTTTTTTAGATGTTTCAGGACACACCGTACACTTCTCCAGAGTGGCTGTTGGCAATTTACAGCCCGCCCATCAGCGTAGCAAGGCTCCCATTTCTCCATGGCCTGTCCTGCATTTCTGGTTTTGACACTTTATTCAGCATGGCCCTTTTGACCGATGGGAAGCGAGACTTCTTTGTAGCGCTGATTTGCCTTTCCAGGTTGCTTGGTTGGCCAAAAAGGGCGTATGCGTTTTTTCCTGAATATATTCAGGAAAAAACGCATACGCCCTTTTTGGCCAAGGGCATCATTGTCGAGGTTTTGCCGCTTTTCCTGTGCTTTAAAGGCGATTCGAATCTACCTCCTGAAATCGGTTTCCTGCAATTCTGCCTTGCTTTCAAATCCTCTTCGTTGCCTTCCCTCCATATATTTGTGGACGAGAGTTATCATTTCTAACTCTGCAGGTTTGTGAATTGCAGTGCCCCTGAGCTCCATTTTTCAACTCGCTTTCTTGGGAGCTGGCCGCAAAAGCGCAGGATTGCTTCAGGCCCTATTCTGGCTCCGGGCGGCAGGCTGAGCCTGTGGTTAATTCTGCTTCCTGATGGGAAAATAGAGTGACCTGTGCCTGTCCCAACACCTAGAGCTAGTCTCTCATTGGTTACCCCTCTTCCCGTTCATCCTCAGGACAAATTGCAATGTGTTCGGAACAGGAGGTTAAAGGTGCTGATTCTCCAAGGAGGGAGATTGCTAGTAAAGCGGCTGGAATGGCGAACCGGAGCACAAGGAGATGAGAAATGAGGTGCGTTTTAGAAATCTTTCCCGGTCACACGGTGTACCATCTTCTGGGTTTCTCGTGCATGTTTTCGACGTAGGAAGATGCCCTGGAACCTGGAGATTTGGGACCCATGGGATGGGTACCACGCCGTATTACTTTAAAGGGTCTGCGTTAGCTCACCCAACCTCACCAAACCTCTCAGCCCCAAGAGTGTCCACCCTTATGTCTCAATCAGCTGTGGGTCTAGATATGGTCAATCCAGGTGGCATCGCAGCCCCTGAACGAATTTTGTAAGAATTTCTCTCTCTTTCACTGTCTTTGTTTCACGGGTTTTTAAAAGTAATTGATTTTTATAATAGGGTTTAGCTGCTTTGCACTGCTGTGTTTATGCCGCTTTACACCCACTTGACTCACTTACAGAGAGATATCAATACATAGGTTTTAAGATTCTTACTAGTCAGATATATTCCTGGGCGGTGAATAGGGGTTGTTGAGTCCAGTTCACTGAGCAAGGAGTAGGTCTTGTCTATTACATATTGGGTTTATGGAACGGTATCTGAGCTAATTTGAAACCCTTGTTTTATGCATCACCCCACCTCACCTTTCCCGTTAAGCAGCCATAGTGTGTTTTCTAAACGTGCGACTCTGTTCTGTTTTGTAATTCAGTTCAAGGGTAGCGGTTTTTACATTCTCTCTGTAAGTGATATCTTATGATAAGTGTCTTTTTCTGTGTGACTTATTTCACTTAGAATCGTCGTACCTAAATCCACTCATCATGCTGCTCCTAGCCTTATGACGTTGATTTCATGGCTGAGTGATATTCCATTGTACATAAGGACCACAACTTCTTTATCCATTCTTCTCTTTCCTGGGATGTTTAAGGTGTAACGAAGTGGAGGTTCTTGTCAACAGAGCAGCCCTAAACTTTGGGGTGCCTGTGTCTTGCTGATTTTTAGTTTTCCCAATTTATACGCCCATGAGTGGAAGTGCCCTATGCTCTCTAAGCTGAGTTTTTTAGATGTTTCAGGACACACCGTACACTTCTCCAGAGTGGCTGTTGGCAATTTACAGCCCGCCCATCAGCGTAGCAAGGCTCCCATTTCTCCATGGCCTGTCCTGCATTTCTGGTTTTGACACTTTATTCAGCATGGCCCTTTTGACCGATGGGAAGCGAGACTTCTTTGTAGCGCTGATTTGCCTTTCCAGGTTGCTTGGTTGGCCAAAAAGGGCGTATGCGTTTTTTCCTGAATATATTCAGGAAAAAACGCATACGCCCTTTTTGGCCAAGGGCATCATTGTCGAGGTTTTGCCGCTTTTCCTGTGCTTTAAAGGCGATTCGAATCTACCTCCTGAAATCGGTTTCCTGCAATTCTGCCTTGCTTTCAAATCCTCTTCGTTGCCTTCCCTCCATATATTTGTGGACGAGAGTTATCATTTCTAACTCTGCAGGTTTGTGAATTGCAGTGCCCCTGAGCTCCATTTTTCAACTCGCTTTCTTGGGAGCTGGCCGCAAAAGCGCAGGATTGCTTCAGGCCCTATTCTGGCTCCGGGCGGCAGGCTGAGCCTGTGGTTAATTCTTCTTCCTGATGGGAAAATAGAGTGACCTGTGCCTGTCCCAACACCTAGAGCTAGTCTCTCATTGGTTACCCCTCTTCCCGTTCATCCTCAGGACAAATTGCAATGTGTTCGGAACAGGAGGTTAAAGGTGCTGATTCTCCAAGGAGGGAGATTGCTAGTAAAGCGGCTGGAATGGCGAACCGGAGCACAAGGAGATGAGAAATGAGGTGCGTTTTAGAAATCTTTCCCGGTCACACGGTGTACCATCTTCTGGGTTTCTCGTGCATGTTTTCGATGTAGGACGATGCCCTTGAACCTGGAGATTTGGGACCCATGGGATGGGTACCACGCCGTATTACTTTACAGGGTCTGCGTTAGCTCACCCAACCTCACCAAACCTCTCAGCCCCAAGAGTGTCCTCCCTTATGTCTCAATCAGCTGTGGGTCTAGATATGGTCAATCCAGGTGGCATCGCAGCCCCTGAACGAATTTTGTAAGAATTTCTCTCTCTTTCACTGTCTTTGTTTCACGGGTTTTTAAAAGTAATTGATTTTTATAATAGGGTTTAGCTGCTTTGCACTGCTGTGTTTATGCCGCTTTACACCCACTTGACTCACTTACAGAGAGATATCAATACATAGGTTTTAAGATTCTTACTAGTCAGATATATTCTTGGGCGGTGAATAGGGGGCGTTGAGTCCAGTTCACTGAGCAAGGAGTAGGTCTGGTCTATTACATATTGGGTTTATGGAACGGTATCTGAGCTAATTTGAAACCCTTGTTTTATGCATCACCCCACCTCACCTTTCCCGTTAAGCAGCCATAGTGTGTTTTCTAAACGTGCGACTCTGTTCTGTTTTGTAATTCAGTTCAAGGGTAGCGGTTTTTACATTCCCTCTGTAAGTGATATCTTATGATAAGTGTCTTTTTCTGTGTGACTTATTTCACTTAGAATCGTCGTACCTAAATCCACTCATCATGCTGCTCCTAGCCTTATGACGTTGATTTCATGGCTGAGTGATATTCCATTGTACATAAGGACCACAACTTCTTTATCCATTCTTCTCTTTCCTGGGATGTTTAAGGTGTAACGAAGTGGAGGTTCTTGTCAACAGAGCAGCCCTAAACTTTGGGGTGCCTGTGTCTTGCTGATTTTTAGTTTTCCCAATTTATACGCCCATGAGTGGAAGTGCCCTATGCTCTCTAAGCTGAGTTTTTTAGATGTTTCAGGACACACCGTACACTTCTCCAGAGTGGCTGTTGGCAATTTACAGCCCGCCCATCAGCGTAGCAAGGCTCCCATTTCTCCATGGCCTGTCCTGCATTTCTGGTTTTGACACTTTATTCAGCATGGCCCTTTTGACCGATGGGAAGCGAGACTTCTTTGTAGCGCTGATTTGCCTTTCCAGGTTGCTTGGTTGGCCAAAAAGGGCGTATGCGTTTTTTCCTGAATATATTCAGGAAAAAACGCATACGCCCTTTTTGGCCAAGGGCATCATTGTCGAGGTTTTGCCGCTTTTCCTGTGCTTTAAAGGCGATTCGAATCTACCTCCTGAAATCGGTTTCCTGCAATTCTGCCTTGCTTTCAAATCCTCTTCGTTGCCTTCCCTCCATATATTTGTGGACGAGAGTTATCATTTCTAACTCTGCAGGTTTGTGAATTGCAGTGCCCCTGAGCTCCATTTTTCAACTCGCTTTCTTGGGAGCTGGCCGCAAAAGCGCAGGATTGCTTCAGGCCCTATTCTGGCTCCGGGCGGCAGGCTGAGCCTGTGGTTAATTCTGCTTCCTGATGGGAAAATAGAGTGACCTGTGCCTGTCCCAACACCTAGAGCTAGTCTCTCATTGGTTCCCCCTCTTCCCGTTCATCCTCAGGACAAATTGCAACGTGTTCGGAACAGGAGGTTAAAGGTGCTGATTCTCCAAGGAGGGAGATTGCTAGTAAAGCGGCTGGAATGGCGAACCGGAGCACAAGGAGATGAGAAATGAGGTGCGTTTTAGAAACCTTTCCCGGTCACATGGTGTACCATCTTCTGGGTTTCTCGTGCATGTTTTCGACGTAGGACGATGCCCTTGAACCTGGAGATTTGGGACCCATGGGATGGGTACCACGCCGTATTACTTTACAGGGTCTGCGTTAGCTCACCCAACCTCACCAAACCTCTCAGCCCCAAGAGTGTCCTCCCTTATGTCTCAATCAGCTGTGGGTCTAGATATGGTCAATCCAGGTGGCATCGCAGCCCCTGAACGAATTTTGTAAGAATTTCTCTCTCTTTCACTGTCTTTGTTTCACGGGTTTTTAAAAGTAATTGATTTTTATAATAGGGTTTAGCTGCTTTGCACTGCTGTGTTTATGCCGCTTTACACCCACTTGACTCACTTACAGAGAGATATCAATACATAGGTTTTAAGATTCTTACTAGTCAGATATATTCTTGGGCGGTGAATAGGGGGCGTTGAGTCCAGTTCACTGAGCAAGGAGTAGGTCTGGTCTATTACATATTGGGTTTATGGAACGGTATCTGAGCTAATTTGAAACCCTTGTTTTATGCATCACCCCACCTCACCTTTCCCGTTAAGCAGCCATAGTGTGTTTTCTAAACGTGCGACTCTGTTCTGTTTTGTAATTCAGTTCAAAGGTAGCGGTTTTTACATTCTCTCTGTAAGTGATATCTTATGATAAGTGTCTTTTTCTGTGTGACTTATTTCACTTAGAATCGTCGTACCTAAATCCACTCATCATGCTGCTCCTAGCCTTATGACGTTGATTTCATGGCTGAGTGATATTCCATTGTACATAAGGACCACAACTTCTTTATCCATTCTTCTCTTTCCTGGGATGTTTAAGGTGTAACGAAGTGGAGGTTCTTGTCAACAGAGCAACCCTAAACTTTGGGGTGCCTGTGTCTTGCTGATTTTTAGTTTTCCCAATTTATACGCCCATGAGTGGAAGTGCCCTATGCTCTCTAAGCTGAGTTTTTTAGATGTTTCAGGACACACCGTACACTTCTCCAGAGTGGCTGTTGGCAATTTACAGCCCGCCCATCAGCGTAGCAAGGCTCCCATTTCTCCATGGCCTGTCCTGCATTTCTGGTTTTGACACTTTATTCAGCATGGCCCTTTTGACCGATGGGAAGCGAGACTTCTTTGTAGCGCTGATTTGCCTTTCCAGGTTGCTTGGTTGGCCAAAAAGGGCGTATGCGTTTTTTCCTGAATATATTCAGGAAAAAACGCATACGCCCTTTTTGGCCAAGGGCATCATTGTCGAGGTTTTGCCGCTTTTCCTGTGCTTTAAAGGCGATTCGAATCTACCTCCTGAAATCGGTTTCCTGCAATTCTGCCTTGCTTTCAAATCCTCTTCGTTGCCTTCCCTCCATATATTTGTGGACGAGAGTTATCATTTCTAACTCTGCAGGTTTGTGAATTGCAGTGCCCCTGAGCTCCATTTTTCAACTCGCTTTCTTGGGAGCTGGCCGCAAAAGCGCAGGATTGCTTCAGGCCCTATTCTGGCTCCGGGCGGCAGGCTGAGCCTGTGGTTAATTCTGCTTCCTGATGGGAAAATAGAGTGACCTGTGCCTGTCCCAACACCTAGAGCTAGTCTCTCATTGGTTACCCCTCTTCCCGTTCATCCTCAGGACAAATTGCAACGTGTTCGGAACAGGAGGTTAAAGGTGCTGATTCTCCAAGGAGGGAGATTGCTAGTAAAGCGGCTGGAATGGCGAACCGGAGCACAAGGAGATGAGAAATGAGGTGCGTTTTAGAAATCTTTCCCGGTCACACGGTGTACCATCTTCTGGGTTTCTCGTGCATGTTTTCGACGTAGGACGATGCCCTTGAACCTGGAGATTTGGGACCCATGGGATGGGTACCACGCCGTATTACTTTACAGGGTCTGCGTTAGCTCACCCAACCTCACCAAACCTCTCAGCCCCAAGAGTGTCCTCCCTTATGTCTCAATCAGCTGTGGGTCTAGATATGGTCAATCCAGGTGGCATCGCAGCCCCTGAACGAATTTTGTAAGAATTTCTCTCTCTTTCACTGTCTTTGTTTCACGGGTTTTTAAAAGTAATTGATTTTTATAATAGGGTTTAGCTGCTTTGCACTGCTGTGTTTATGCCGCTTTACACCCACTTGACTCACTTACAGAGAGATATCAATACATAGGTTTTAAGATTCTTACTAGTCAGATATATTCTTGGGCGGTGAATAGGGGGCGTTGAGTCCAGTTCACTGAGCAAGGAGTAGGTCTGGTCTATTACATATTGGGTTTATGGAACGGTATCTGAGCTAATTTGAAACCCTTGTTTTATGCATCACCCCACCTCACCTTTCCCGTTAAGCAGCCATAGTGTGTTTTCTAAACGTGCGACTCTGTTCTGTTTTGTAATTCAGTTCAAGGGTAGCGGTTTTTACATTCCCTCTGTAAGTGATATCTTATGATAAGTGTCTTTTTCTGTGTGACTTATTTCACTTAGAATCGTCGTACCTAAATCCACTCATCATGCTGCTCCTAGCCTTATGACGTTGATTTCATGGCTGAGTGATATTCCATTGTACATAAGGACCACAACTTCTTTATCCATTCTTCTCTTTCCTGGGATGTTTAAGGTGTAACGAAGTGGAGGTTCTTGTCAACAGAGCAGCCCTAAACTTTGGGGTGCCTGTGTCTTGCTGATTTTTAGTTTTCCCAATTTATACGCCCATGAGTGGAAGTGCCCTATGCTCTCTAAGCTGAGTTTTTTAGATGTTTCAGGACACACCGTACACTTCTCCAGAGTGGCTGTTGGCAATTTACAGCCCGCCCATCAGCGTAGCAAGGCTCCCATTTCTCCATGGCCTGTCCTGCATTTCTGGTTTTGACACTTTATTCAGCATGGCCCTTTTGACCGATGGGAAGCGAGACTTCTTTGTAGCGCTGATTTGCCTTTCCAGGTTGCTTGGTTGGCCAAAAAGGGCGTATGCGTTTTTTCCTGAATATATTCAGGAAAAAACGCCTACGCCCTTTTTGGCCAAGGGCATCATTGTCGAGGTTTTGCCGCTTTTCCTGTGCTTTAAAGGCGATTCGAATCTACCTCCTGAAATCGGTTTCCTGCAATTCTGCCTTGCTTTCAAATCCTCTTCGTTGCCTTCCCTCCATATATTTGTGGACGAGAGTTATCATTTCTAACTCTGCAGGTTTGTGAATTGCAGTGCCCCTGAGCTCCATTTTTCAACTCGCTTTCTTGGGAGCTGGCCGCAAAAGCGCAGGATTGCTTCAGGCCCTATTCTGGCTCCGGGCGGCAGGCTGAGCCTGTGGTTAATTCTGCTTCCTGATGGGAAAATAGAGTGACCTGTGCCTGTCCCAACACCTAGAGCTAGTCTCTCATTGGTTCCCCCTCTTCCCGTTCATCCTCAGGACAAATTGCAACGTGTTCGGAACAGGAGGTTAAAGGTGCTGATTCTCCAAGGAGGGAGATTGCTAGTAAAGCGGCTGGAATGGCGAACCGGAGCTCAAGGAGATGAGAAATGAGGTGCGTTTTAGAAACCTTTCCCGGTCACATGGTGTACCATCTTCTGGGTTTCTCGTGCATGTTTTCGACGTAGGACGATGCCCTTGAACCTGGAGATTTGGGACCCATGGGATGGGTACCACGCCGTATTACTTTACAGGGTCTGCGTTAGCTCACCCAACCTCACCAAACCTCTCAGCCCCAAGAGTGTCCTCCCTTATGTCTCAATCAGCTGTGGGTCTAGATATGGTCAATCCAGGTGGCATCGCAGCCCCTGAACGAATTTTGTAAGAATTTCTCTCTCTTTCACTGTCTTTGTTTCACGGGTTTTTAAAAGTAATTGATTTTTATAATAGGGTTTAGCTGCTTTGCACTGCTGTGTTTATGCCGCTTTACACCCACTTGACTCACTTACAGAGAGATATCAATACATAGGTTTTAAGATTCTTACTAGTCAGATATATTCTTGGGCGGTGAATAGGGGGCGTTGAGTCCAGTTCACTGAGCAAGGAGTAGGTCTGGTCTATTACATATTGGGTTTATGGAACGGTGTCTGAGCTAATTTGAAACCCTTGTTTTATGCATCACCCCACCTCACCTTTCCCGTTAAGCAGCCATAGTGTGTTTTCTAAACGTGCGACTCTGTTCTGTTTTGTAATTCAGTTCAAGGGTAGCGGTTTTTACATTCCCTCTGTAAGTGATATCTTATGATAAGTGTCTTTTTCTGTGTGACTTATTTCACTTAGAATCGTCGTACCTAAATCCACTCATCATGCTGCTCCTAGCCTTATGACGTTGATTTCATGGCTGAGTGATATTCCATTGTACATAAGGACCACAACTTCTTTATCCATTCTTCTCTTTCCTGGGATGTTTAAGGTGTAACGAAGTGGAGCTTCTTGTCAACAGAGCAGCCCTAAACTTTGGGGTGCCTGTGTCTTGCTGATTTTTAGTTTTCCCAATTTATACGCCCATGAGTGGAAGTGCCCTATGCTCTCTAAGCTGAGTTTTTTAGATGTTTCAGGACACACCGTACACTTCTCCAGAGTGGCTGTTGGCAATTTACAGCCCGCCCATCAGCGTAGCAAGGCTCCCATTTCTCCATGGCCTGTCCTGCATTTCTGGTTTTGACACTTTATTCAGCATGGCCCTTTTGACCGATGGGAAGCGAGACTTCTTTGTAGCGCTGATTTGCCTTTCCAGGTTGCTTGGTTGGCCAAAAAGGGCGTATGCGTTTTTTCCTGAATATATTCAGGAAAAAACGCATACGCCCTTTTTGGCCAAGGGCATCATTGTCGAGGTTTTGCCGCTTTTCCTGTGCTTTAAAGGCGATTCGAATCTACCTCCTGAAATCGGTTTCCTGCAATTCTGCCTTGCTTTCAAATCCTCTTCGTTGCCTTCCCTCCATATATTTGTGGACGAGAGTTATCATTTCTAACTCTGCAGGTTTGTGAATTGCAGTGCCCCTGAGCTCCATTTTTCAACTCGCTTTCTTGGGAGCTGGCCGCAAAAGCGCAGGATTGCTTCAGGCCCTATTCTGGCTCCGGGCGGCAGGCTGAGCCTGTGGTTAATTCTGCTTCCTGATGGGAAAATAGAGTGACCTGTGCCTGTCCCAACACCTAGAGCTAGTCTCTCATTGGTTCCCCCTCTTCCCGTTCATCCTCAGGACAAATTGCAACGTGTTCGGAACAGGAGGTTAAAGGTGCTGATTCTCCAAGGAGGGAGATTGCTAGTAAAGCGGCTGGAATGGCGAACCGGAGCACAAGGAGATGAGAAATGAGGTGCGTTTTAGAAACCTTTCCCGGTCACATGGTGTACCATCTTCTGGGTTTCTCGTGCATGTTTTCGACGTAGGACGATGCCCTTGAACCTGGAGATTTGGGACCCATGGGATGGGTACCACGCCGTATTACTTTACAGGGTCTGCGTTAGCTCACCCAACCTCACCAAACCTCTCAGCCCCAAGAGTGTCCTCCCTTATGTCTCAATCAGCTGTGGGTCTAGATATGGTCAATCCAGGTGGCATCGCAGCCCCTGAACGAATTTTGTAAGAATTTCTCTCTCTTTCACTGTCTTTGTTTCACGGGTTTTTAAAAGTAATTGATTTTTATAATAGGGTTTAGCTGCTTTGCACTGCTGTGTTTATGCCGCTTTACACCCACTTGACTCACTTACAGAGAGATATCAATACATAGGTTTTAAGATTCTTACTAGTCAGATATATTCTTGGGCGGTGAATAGGGGGCGTTGAGTCCAGTTCACTGAGCAAGGAGTAGGTCTGGTCTATTACATATTGGGTTTATGGAACGGTGTCTGAGCTAATTTGAAACCCTTGTTTTATGCATCACCCCACCTCACCTTTCCCGTTAAGCAGCCATAGTGTGTTTTCTAAACGTGCGACTCTGTTCTGTTTTGTAATTCAGTTCAAGGGTAGCGGTTTTTACATTCCCTCTGTAAGTGATATCTTATGATAAGTGTCTTTTTCTGTGTGACTTATTTCACTTAGAATCGTCGTACCTAAATCCACTCATCATGCTGCTCCTAGCCTTATGACGTTGATTTCATGGCTGAGTGATATTCCATTGTACATAAGGACCACAACTTCTTTATCCATTCTTCTCTTTCCTGGGATGTTTAAGGTGTAACGAAGTGGAGCTTCTTGTCAACAGAGCAGCCCTAAACTTTGGGGTGCCTGTGTCTTGCTGATTTTTAGTTTTCCCAATTTATACGCCCATGAGTGGAAGTGCCCTATGCTCTCTAAGCTGAGTTTTTTAGATGTTTCAGGACACACCGTACACTTCTCCAGAGTGGCTGTTGGCAATTTACAGCCCGCCCATCAGCGTAGCAAGGCTCCCATTTCTCCATGGCCTGTCCTGCATTTCTGGTTTTGACACTTTATTCAGCATGGCCCTTTTGACCGATGGGAAGCGAGACTTCTTTGTAGCGCTGATTTGCCTTTCCAGGTTGCTTGGTTGGCCAAAAAGGGCGTATGCGTTTTTTCCTGAATATATTCAGGAAAAAACGCATACGCCCTTTTTGGCCAAGGGCATCATTGTCGAGGTTTTGCCGCTTTTCCTGTGCTTTAAAGGCGATTCGAATCTACCTCCTGAAATCGGTTTCCTGCAATTCTGCCTTGCTTTCAAATCCTCTTCGTAGCCTTCCCTCCATATATTTGTGGACGAGAGTTATCATTTCTAACTCTGCAGGTTTGTGAATTGCAGTGCCCCTGAGCTCCATTTTTCAACTCGCTTTCTTGGGAGCTGGCCGCAAAAGCGCAGGATTGCTTCAGGCCCTATTCTGGCTCCGGGCGGCAGGCTGAGCCTGTGGTTAATTCTGCTACCTGATGGGAAAATAGAGTGACCTGTGCCTGTCCCAACACCTAGAGCTAGTCTGTCAATGGTTCCCCCTCTTCCCGTTCATCCTCAGGACAAATTGCAACGTGTACGGAACAGGAGGTTAAAGGTGCTGATTCTCCAAGGAGGGAGATTGCTAGTAAAGCGGCTGGAATGGCGAACCGGAGCACAAGGAGATGAGAAATGAGGTGCGTTTTAGAAACCTTTCCCGGTCACACGGTGTACCATCTTCTGGGTTTCTCGTGCGTGTTTTCGACGTAGGAAGATGCCCTTGACCCTGGAGATTTGGGACCCATGGGATGGGTACCACGCCGTATTACTTTAAAGGGTCTGCGTTTGCTCACCCACCCTCACCAAACCTCTCAGCCCCAAGAGTGTCCACCCTTATGTCTCAGTCATCTGTGGGTCTAGATATGGTCAATCCAGCTGGCATCGCAGCCCCTGAACGAATTTTGTAAGAATTTCTCTCTCTTTCACTGTCTTTGTTTCACGGGTTTTTAAAAGTAATTGATTTTTATAATGGGGTTTAGCTGCTTTGCACTGCTGTGTTTATGCCGCTTTACACCTACTTGACTCACTTACAGAGAGATATCACTACATAGGTTTTAAGATTCTTACTAGTCAGATATATTCTTGGGCGGTGAATAGGGGTTGTTGAGTCCAGTTCACTGAGCAAGGAGTAGGTCTTGTCTATTACATATTGGGTTTATGGAACGGTATCTGAGCTAATTTGAAACCCTTGTTTTATGCATCACCCCACCTCACCTTTCCCGTTAAGCAGCCATAGTGTGTTTTCTAAACGTGCGACTCTGTTCTGTTTTGTAATTCAGTTCAAGGGTAGCGGTTTTTACATTCCCTCTGTAAGTGATATCTTATGATAAGTGTCTTTTTCTGTGTGACTTATTTCACTTAGAATCGTCGTACCTAAATCCACTCATCATGCTGCTCCTAGCCTTATGACGTTGATTTCATGGCTGAGTGATATTCCATTGTACATAAGGACCACAACTTCTTTATCCATTCTTCTCTTTCCTGGGATGTTTAAGGTGTAACGAAGTGGAGGTTCTTGTCAACAGAGCAGCGCTAAACTTTGGGGTGCCTGTGTCTTGCTGATTTTTAGTTTTCCCAATTTATACGCCCATGAGTGGAAGTGCCCTATGCTCTCTAAGCTGAGTTTTTTAGATGTTTCAGGACACACCGTACACTTCTCCAGAGTGGCTGTTGGCAATTTACAGCCCGCCCATCAGCGTAGCAAGGCTCCCATTTCTCCATGGCCTGTCCTGCATTTCTGGTTTTGACACTTTATTCAGCATGGCCCTTTTGACCGATGGGAAGCGAGACTTCTTTGTAGCGCTGATTTGCCTTTCCAGGTTGCTTGGTTGGCCAAAAAGGGCGTATGCGTTTTTTCCTGAATATATTCAGGAAAAAACGCATACGCCCTTTTTGGCCAAGGGCATCATTGTCGAGGTTTTGCCGCTTTTCCTGTGCTTTAAAGGCGATTCGAATCTACCTCCTGAAATCGGTTTCCTGCAATTCTGCCTTGCTTTCAAATCCTCTTCGTTGCCTTCCCTCCATATATTTGTGGACGAGAGTTATCATTTCTAACTCTGCAGGTTTGTGAATTGCAGTGCCCCTGAGCTCCATTTTTCAACTCGCTTTCTTGGGAGCTGGCCGCAAAAGCGCAGGATTGCTTCAGGCCCTATTCTGGCTCCGGGCGGCAGGCTGAGCCTGTGGTTAATTCTGCTTCCTGATGGGAAAATAGAGTGACCTCTGCCTGTCCCAACACCTAGAGCTAGTCTCTCATTGGTTCCCCCTCTTCCCGTTCATCCTCAGGACAAATTGCAACGTGTACGGAACAGGAGGTTAAAGGTGCTGATTCTCCAAGGAGGGAGATTGCTAGTAAAGCGGCTGGAATGGCGAACCGGAGCACAAGGAGATGAGAAATGAGGTGCGTTTTAGAAACCTTTCCCGGTCACACGGTGTACCATCTTCTGGGTTTCTCGTGCATGTTTTCGACGTAGGAAGATGCCCTTGAACCTGGAGATTTGGGACCCATGGGATGGGTACCACGCCGTATTACTTTACAGGGTCTGCGTTAGCTCACCCAACCTCACCAAACCTCTCAGCCCCAAGAGTGTCCTCCCTTATGTCTCAATCAGCTGTGGGTCTAGATATGGTCAATCCAGGTGGCATCGCAGCCCCTGAACGAATTTTGTAAGAATTTCTCTCTCTTTCACTGTCTTTGTTTCACGGGTTTTTAAAAGTAATTGATTTTTATAATAGGGTTTAGCTGCTTTGCACTGCTGTGTTTATGCCGCTTTACACCCACTTGACTCACTTACAGAGAGATATCAATACATAGGTTTTAAGATTCTTACTAGTCAGATATATTCTTGGGCGGTGAATAGGGGGCGTTGAGTCCAGTTCACTGAGCAAGGAGTAGGTCTGGTCTATTACATATTGGGTTTATGGAACGGTATCTGAGCTAATTTGAAACCCTTGTTTTATGCATCACCCCACCTCACCTTTCCCGTTAAGCAGCCATAGTGTGTTTTCTAAACGTGCGACTCTGTTCTGTTTTGTAATTCAGTTCAAAGGTAGCGGTTTTTACATTCTCTCTGTAAGTGATATCTTATGATAAGTGTCTTTTTCTGTGTGACTTATTTCACTTAGAATCATCGTACCTAAATCCACTCATCATGCTGCTCCTAGCCTTATGACGTTGATTTCATGGCTGAGTGATATTCCATTGTACATAAGGACCACAACTTCTTTATCCATTCTTCTCTTTCCTGGGATGTTTAAGGTGTAACGAAGTGGAGGTTCTTGTCAACAGAGCAACCCTAAACTTTGGGGTGCCTGTGTCTTGCTGATTTTTAGTTTTCCCAATTTATACGCCCATGAGTGGAAGTGCCCTATGCTCTCTAAGCTGAGTTTTTTAGATGTTTCAGGACACACCGTACACTTCTCCAGAGTGGCTGTTGGCAATTTACAGCCCGCCCATCAGCGTAGCAAGGCTCCCATTTCTCCATGGCCTGTCCTGCATTTCTGGTTTTGACACTTTATTCAGCATGGCCCTTTTGACCGATGGGAAGCGAGACTTCTTTGTAGCGCTGATTTGCCTTTCCAGGTTGCTTGGTTGGCCAAAAAGGGCGTATGCGTTTTTTCCTGAATATATTCAGGAAAAAACGCATACGCCCTTTTTGGCCAAGGGCATCATTGTCGAGGTTTTGCCGCTTTTCCTGTGCTTTAAAGGCGATTCGAATCTACCTCCTGAAATCGGTTTCCTGCAATTCTGCCTTGCTTTCAAATCCTCTTCGTAGCCTTCCCTCCATATATTTGTGGACGAGAGTTATCATTTCTAACTCTGCAGGTTTGTGAATTGCAGTGCCCCTGAGCTCCATTTTTCAACTCGCTTTCTTGGGAGCTGGCCGCAAAAGCGCAGGATTGCTTCAGGCCCTATTCTGGCTCCGGGCGGCAGGCTGAGCCTGTGGTTAATTCTGCTACCTGATGGGAAAATAGAGTGACCTGTGCCTGTCCCAACACCTAGAGCTAGTCTGTCAATGGTTCCCCCTCTTCCCGTTCATCCTCAGGACAAATTGCAACGTGTACGGAACAGGAGGTTAAAGGTGCTGATTCTCCAAGGAGGGAGATTGCTAGTAAAGCGGCTGGAATGGCGAACCGGAGCACAAGGAGATGAGAAATGAGGTGCGTTTTAGAAACCTTTCCCGGTCACACGGTGTACCATCTTCTGGGTTTCTCGTGCGTGTTTTCGACGTAGGAAGATGCCCTTGACCCTGGAGATTTGGGACCCATGGGATGGGTACCACGCCGTATTACTTTAAAGGGTCTGCGTTTGCTCACCCACCCTCACCAAACCTCTCAGCCCCAAGAGTGTCCACCCTTATGTCTCAGTCATCTGTGGGTCTAGATATGGTCAATCCAGCTGGCATCGCAGCCCCTGAACGAATTTTGTAAGAATTTCTCTCTCTTTCACTGTCTTTGTTTCACGGGTTTTTAAAAGTAATTGATTTTTATAATGGGGTTTAGCTGCTTTGCACTGCTGTGTTTATGCCGCTTTACACCTACTTGACTCACTTACAGAGAGATATCACTACATAGGTTTTAAGATTCTTACTAGTCAGATATATTCTTGGGCGGTGAATAGGGGTTGTTGAGTCCAGTTCACTGAGCAAGGAGTAGGTCTTGTCTATTACATATTGGGTTTATGGAACGGTATCTGAGCTAATTTGAAACCCTTGTTTTATGCATCACCCCACCTCACCTTTCCCGTTAAGCAGCCATAGTGTGTTTTCTAAACGTGCGACTCTGTTCTGTTTTGTAATTCAGTTCAAGGGTAGCGGTTTTTACATTCCCTCTGTAAGTGATATCTTATGATAAGTGTCTTTTTCTGTGTGACTTATTTCACTTAGAATCGTCGTACCTAAATCCACTCATCATGCTGCTCCTAGCCTTATGACGTTGATTTCATGGCTGAGTGATATTCCATTGTACATAAGGACCACAACTTCTTTATCCATTCTTCTCTTTCCTGGGATGTTTAAGGTGTAACGAAGTGGAGGTTCTTGTCAACAGAGCAGCCCTAAACTTTGGGGTGCCTGTGTCTTGCTGATTTTTAGTTTTCCCAATTTATACGCCCATGAGTGGAAGTGCCCTATGCTCTCTAAGCTGAGTTTTTTAGATGTTTCAGGACACACCGTACACTTCTCCAGAGTGGCTGTTGGCAATTTACAGCCCGCCCATCAGCGTAGCAAGGCTCCCATTTCTCCATGGCCTGTCCTGCATTTCTGGTTTTGACACTTTATTCAGCATGGCCCTTTTGACCGATGGGAAGCGAGACTTCTTTGTAGCGCTGATTTGCCTTTCCAGGTTGCTTGGTTGGCCAAAAAGGGCGTATGCGTTTTTTCCTGAATATATTCAGGAAAAAACGCATACGCCCTTTTTGGCCAAGGGCATCATTGTCGAGGTTTTGCCGCTTTTCCTGTGCTTTAAAGGCGATTCGAATCTACCTCCTGAAATCGGTTTCCTGCAATTCTGCCTTGCTTTCAAATCCTCTTCGTTGCCTTCCCTCCATATATTTGTGGACGAGAGTTATCATTTCTAACTCTGCAGGTTTGTGAATTGCAGTGCCCCTGAGCTCCATTTTTCAACTCGCTTTCTTGGGAGCTGGCCGCAAAAGCGCAGGATTGCTTCAGGCCCTATTCTGGCTCCGGGCGGCAGGCTGAGCCTGTGGTTAATTCTGCTTCCTGATGGGAAAATAGAGTGACCTCTGCCTGTCCCAACACCTAGAGCTAGTCTCTCATTGGTTCCCCCTCTTCCCGTTCATCCTCAGGACAAATTGCAACGTGTACGGAACAGGAGGTTAAAGGTGCTGATTCTCCAAGGAGGGAGATTGCTAGTAAAGCGGCTGGAATGGCGAACCGGAGCACAAGGAGATGAGAAATGAGGTGCGTTTTAGAAACCTTTCCCGGTCACACGGTGTACCATCTTCTGGGTTTCTCGTGCATGTTTTCGACGTAGGAAGATGCCCTTGAACCTGGAGATTTGGGACCCATGGGATGGGTACCACGCCGTATTACTTTACAGGGTCTGCGTTAGCTCACCCAACCTCACCAAACCTCTCAGCCCCAAGAGTGTCCTCCCTTATGTCTCAATCAGCTGTGGGTCTAGATATGGTCAATCCAGGTGGCATCGCAGCCCCTGAACGAATTTTGTAAGAATTTCTCTCTCTTTCACTGTCTTTGTTTCACGGGTTTTTAAAAGTAATTGATTTTTATAATAGGGTTTAGCTGCTTTGCACTGCTGTGTTTATGCCGCTTTACACCCACTTGACTCACTTACAGAGAGATATCAATACATAGGTTTTAAGATTCTTACTAGTCAGATATATTCTTGGGCGGTGAATAGGGGGCGTTGAGTCCAGTTCACTGAGCAAGGAGTAGGTCTGGTCTATTACATATTGGGTTTATGGAACGGTATCTGAGCTAATTTGAAACCCTTGTTTTATGCATCACCCCACCTCACCTTTCCCGTTAAGCAGCCATAGTGTGTTTTCTAAACGTGCGACTCTGTTCTGTTTTGTAATTCAGTTCAAAGGTAGCGGTTTTTACATTCTCTCTGTAAGTGATATCTTATGATAAGTGTCTTTTTCTGTGTGACTTATTTCACTTAGAATCATCGTACCTAAATCCACTCATCATGCTGCTCCTAGCCTTATGACGTTGATTTCATGGCTGAGTGATATTCCATTGTACATAAGGACCACAACTTCTTTATCCATTCTTCTCTTTCCTGGGATGTTTAAGGTGTAACGAAGTGGAGGTTCTTGTCAACAGAGCAACCCTAAACTTTGGGGTGCCTGTGTCTTGCTGATTTTTAGTTTTCCCAATTTATACGCCCATGAGTGGAAGTGCCCTATGCTCTCTAAGCTGAGTTTTTTAGATGTTTCAGGACACACCGTACACTTCTCCAGAGTGGCTGTTGGCAATTTACAGCCCGCCCATCAGCGTAGCAAGGCTCCCATTTCTCCATGGCCTGTCCTGCATTTCTGGTTTTGACACTTTATTCAGCATGGCCCTTTTGACCGATGGGAAGCGAGACTTCTTTGTAGCGCTGATTTGCCTTTCCAGGTTGCTTGGTTGGCCAAAAAGGGCGTATGCGTTTTTTCCTGAATATATTCAGGAAAAAACGCATACGCCCTTTTTGGCCAAGGGCATCATTGTCGAGGTTTTGCCGCTTTTCCTGTGCTTTAAAGGCGATTCGAATCTACCTCCTGAAATCGGTTTCCTGCAATTCTGCCTTGCTTTCAAATCCTCTTCGTTGCCTTCCCTCCATATATTTGTGGACGAGAGTTATCATTTCTAACTCTGCAGGTTTGTGAATTGCAGTGCCCCTGAGCTCCATTTTTCAACTCGCTTTCTTGGGAGCTGGCCGCAAAAGCGCAGGATTGCTTCAGGCCCTATTCTGGCTCCGGGCGGCAGGCTGAGCCTGTGGTTAATTCTGCTTCCTGATGGGAAAATAGAGTGACCTGTGCCTGTCCCAACACCTAGAGCTAGTCTCTCATTGGTTACCCCTCTTCCCGTTCATCCTCAGGACAAATTGCAACGTGTTCGGAACAGGAGGTTAAAGGTGCTGATTCTCCAAGGAGGGAGATTGCTAGTAAAGCGGCTGGAATGGCGAACCGGAGCACAAGGAGATGAGAAATGAGGTGCGTTTTAGAAATCTTTCCCGGTCACACGGTGTACCATCTTCTGGGTTTCTCGTGCATGTTTTCGACGTAGGACGATGCCCTTGAACCTGGAGATTTGGGACCCATGGGATGGGTACCACGCCGTATTACTTTACAGGGTCTGCGTTAGCTCACCCAACCTCACCAAACCTCTCAGCCCCAAGAGTGTCCTCCCTTATGTCTCAATCAGCTGTGGGTCTAGATATGGTCAATCCAGGTGGCATCGCAGCCCCTGAACGAATTTTGTAAGAATTTCTCTCTCTTTCACTGTCTTTGTTTCACGGGTTTTTAAAAGTAATTGATTTTTATAATAGGGTTTAGCTGCTTTGCACTGCTGTGTTTATGCCGCTTTACACCCACTTGACTCACTTACAGAGAGATATCAATACATAGGTTTTAAGATTCTTACTAGTCAGATATATTCTTGGGCGGTGAATAGGGGGCGTTGAGTCCAGTTCACTGAGGAAGGAGTAGGTCTGGTCTATTACATATTGGGTTTATGGAACGGTGTCTGAGCTAATTTGAAACCCTTGTTTTATGCATCACCCCACCTCACCTTTCCCGTTAAGCAGCCATAGTGTGTTTTCTAAACGTGCGACTCTGTTCTGTTTTGTAATTCAGTTCAAGGGTAGCGGTTTTTACATTCCCTCTGTAAGTGATATCTTATGATAAGTGTCTTTTTCTGTGTGACTTATTTCACTTAGAATCGTCGTACCTAAATCCACTCATCATGCTGCTCCTAGCCTTATGACGTTGATTTCATGGCTGAGTGATATTCCATTGTACATAAGGACCACAACTTCTTTATCCATTCTTCTCTTTCCTGGGATGTTTAAGGTGTAACGAAGTGGAGGTTCTTGTCAACAGAGCAGCCCTAAACTTTGGGGTGCCTGTGTCTTGCTGATTTTTAGTTTTCCCAATTTATACGCCCATGAGTGGAAGTGCCCTATGCTCTCTAAGCTGAGTTTTTTAGATGTTTCAGGACACACCGTACACTTCTCCAGAGTGGCTGTTGGCAATTTACAGCCCGCCCATCAGCGTAGCAAGGCTCCCATTTCTCCATGGCCTGTCCTGCATTTCTGGTTTTGACACTTTATTCAGCATGGCCCTTTTGACCGATGGGAAGCGAGACTTCTTTGTAGCGCTGATTTGCCTTTCCAGGTTGCTTGGTTGGCCAAAAAGGGCGTATGCGTTTTTTCCTGAATATATTCAGGAAAAAACGCATACGCCCTTTTTGGCCAAGGGCATCATTGTCGAGGTTTTGCCGCTTTTCCTGTGCTTTAAAGGCGATTCGAATCTACCTCCTGAAATCGGTTTCCTGCAATTCTGCCTTGCTTTCAAATCCTCTTCGTTGCCTTCCCTCCATATATTTGTGGACGAGAGTTATCATTTCTAACTCTGCAGGTTTGTGAATTGCAGTGCCCCTGAGCTCCATTTTTCAACTCGCTTTCTTGGGAGCTGGCCGCAAAAGCGCAGGATTGCTTCAGGCCCTATTCTGGCTCCGGGCGGCAGGCTGAGCCTGTGGTTAATTCTGCTTCCTGATGGGAAAATAGAGTGACCTGTGCCTGTCCCAACACCTAGAGCTAGTCTCTCATTGGTTCCCCCTCTTCCCGTTCATCCTCAGGACAAATTGCAACGTGTTCGGAACAGGAGGTTAAAGGTGCTGATTCTCCAAGGAGGGAGATTACTAGTAAAGCGGCTGGAATGGCGAACCGGAGCACAAGGAGATGAGAAATGAGGTGCGTTTTAGAAACCTTTCCCGGTCACACGGTGTACCATCTTCTGGGTTGCTCGTGCATGTTTTCGACGTAGGAAGATGCCCTGGAACCTGGAGATTTGGGACCCATGGGATGGGTACCACGCCGTATTACTTTAAAGGGTCTGCGTTAGCTCACCCAACCTCACCAAACCTCTCAGCCCCAAGAGTGTCCACCCTTATGTCTCAATCAGCTGTGGGTCTAGATATGGTCAATCCAGGTGGCATCGCAGCCCCTGAACGAATTTTGTAAGAATTTCTCTCTCTTTCACTGTCTTTGTTTCACGGGTTTTTAAAAGTAATTGATTTTTATAATAGGGTTTAGCTGCTTTGCACTGCTGTGTTTATGCCGCTTTACACCCACTTGACTCACTTACAGAGAGATATCAATACATAGGTTTTAAGATTCTTACTAGTCAGATATATTCTTGGGCGGTGAATAGGGGTTGTTGAGTCCAGTTTACTGAGCAAGGAGTAGGTCTTGTCTATTACATATTGGGTTTATGGAACGGTATCTGAGCTAATTTGAAACCCTTGTTTTATGCATCACCCCACCTCACCTTTCCCGTTAAGCAGCCATAGTGTGTTTTCTAAACGTGCGACTCTGTTCTGTTTTGTAATTCAGTTCAAGGGTAGCGGTTTTTACATTCCCTCTGTAAGTGATATCTTATGATAAGTGTCTTTTTCTGTGTGACTTATTTCACTTAGAATCGTCGTACCTAAATCCACTCATCATGCTGCTCCTAGCCTTATGACGTTGATTTCATGGCTGAGTGATATTCCATTGTACATAAGGACCACAACTTCTTTATCCATTCTTCTCTTTCCTGGGATGTTTAAGGTGTAACGAAGTGGAGGTTCTTGTCAACAGAGCAGCCCTAAACTTTGGGGTGCCTGTGTCTTGCTGATTTTTAGTTTTCCCAATTTATACGCCCATGAGTGGAAGTGCCCTATGCTCTCTAAGCTGAGTTTTTTAGATGTTTCAGGACACACCGTACACTTCTCCAGAGTGGCTGTTGGCAATTTACAGCCCGCCCATCAGCGTAGCAAGGCTCCCATTTCTCCATGGCCTGTCCTGCATTTCTGGTTTTGACACTTTATTCAGCATGGCCCTTTTGACCGATGGGAAGCGAGACTTCTTTGTAGCGCTGATTTGCCTTTCCAGGTTGCTTGGTTGGCCAAAAAGGGCGTATGCGTTTTTTCCTGAATATATTCAGGAAAAAACGCATACGCCCTTTTTGGCCAAGGGCATCATTGTCGAGGTTTTGCCGCTTTTCCTGTGCTTTAAAGGCGATTCGAATCTACCTCCTGAAATCGGTTTCCTGCAATTCTGCCTTGCTTTCAAATCCTCTTCGTAGCCTTCCCTCCATATATTTGTGGACGAGAGTTATCATTTCTAACTCTGCAGGTTTGTGAATTGCAGTGCCCCTGAGCTCCATTTTTCAACTCGCTTTCTTGGGAGCTGGCCGCAAAAGCGCAGGATTGCTTCAGGCCCTATTCTGGCTCCGGGCGGCAGGCTGAGCCTGTGGTTAATTCTTCTTCCTGATGGGAAAATAGAGTGACCTGTGCCTGTCCCAACACCTAGAGCTAGTCTCTCATTGGTTCCCCCTCTTCCCGTTCATCCTCAGGACAAATTGCAACGTGTACGGAACAGGAGGTTAAAGGTGCTGATTCTCCAAGGAGGGAGATTGCTAGTAAAGCGGCTGGAATGGCGAACCGGAGCACAAGGAGATGAGAAATGAGGTGCGTTTTAGAAACCTTTCCCGGTCACACGGTGTACCATCTTCTGGGTTGCTCGTGCATGTTTTCGACGTAGGAAGATGCCCTGGAACCTGGAGATTTGGGACCCATGGGATGGGTACCACGCCGTATTACTTTAAAGGGTCTGCGTTAGCTCACCCAACCTCACCAAACCTCTCAGCCCCAAGAGTGTCCTCCCTTATGTCTCAATCAGCTGTGGGTCTAGATATGGTCAATCCAGGTGGCATCGCAGCCCCTGAACGAATTTTGTAAGAATTTCTCTCTCTTTCACTGTCTTTGTTTCACGGGTTTTTAAAAGTAATTGATTTTTATAATAGGGTTTAGCTGCTTTGCACTGCTGTGTTTATGCCGCTTTACACCCACTTGACTCACTTACAGAGAGATATCAATACATAGGTTTTAAGATTCTTACTAGTCAGATATATTCTTGGGCGGTGAATAGGGGGCATTGAGTCCAGTTCACTGAGCAAGGAGTAGGTCTGGTCTATTACATATTGGGTTTATGGAACGGTATCTGAGCTAATTTGAAACCCTTGTTTTATGCATCACCCCACCTCACCTTTCCCGTTAAGCAGCCATAGTGTGTTTTCTAAACGTGCGACTCTGTTCTGTTTTGTAATTCAGTTCAAAGGTAGCGGTTTTTACATTCTCTCTGTAAGTGATATCTTATGATAAGTGTCTTTTTCTGTGTGACTTATTTCACTTAGAATCGTCGTACCTAAATCCACTCATCATGCTGCTCCTAGCCTTATGACGTTGATTTCATGGCTGAGTGATATTCCATTGTACATAAGGACCACAACTTCTTTATCCATTCTTCTCTTTCCTGGGATGTTTCAGGTGTAACGAAGTGGAGGTTCTTGTCAACAGAGCAGCCCTAAACTTTGGGGTGCCTGTGTCTTGCTGATTTTTAGTTTTCCCAATTTATACGCCCATGAGTGGAAGTGCCCTATGCTCTCTAAGCTGAGTTTTTTAGATGTTTCAGGACACACCGTACACTTCTCCAGAGTGGCTGTTGGCAATTTACAGCCCGCCCATCAGCGTAGCAAGGCTCCCATTTCTCCATGGCCTGTCCTGCATTTCTGGTTTTGACACTTTATTCAGCATGGCCCTTTTGACCGATGGGAAGCGAGACTTCTTTGTAGCGCTGATTTGCCTTTCCAGGTTGCTTGGTTGGCCAAAAAGGGCGTATGCGTTTTTTCCTGAATATATTCAGGAAAAAACGCATACGCCCTTTTTGGCCAAGGGCTTCATTGTCGAGGTTTTGATGCTTTTCCTGTGCTTTAAAGGCGATTCGAATCTACCTCCTGAAATCTGTTTCCTGCAATTCTGCCTTGCTTTCAAATCCTCTTCGTTGCCTTCCCTCCATATATTTGTGGACGAGAGTTATCATTTCTAACTCTGCAGGTTTGTGAATTGCAGTGCCCCTGCGCTCCATTTTTCAACTCGCTTTCTTGGGAGCTGGCCGCAAAAGCGCAGGATTGCTTCAGGCCCTATTCTGGCTCCGGGCGGCAGGCTGAGCCTGTGGTTAATTCTGCTTCCTGATGGGAAAATAGAGTGACCTGTGCCTGTCCCAACACCTAGAGCTAGTCTCTCATTGGTTCCCCCTCTTCCCGTTCATCCTCAGGACAAATTGCAACGTGTTCGGAACAGGAGGTTAAAGGTGCTGATTCTCCAAGGAGGGAGATTGCTAGTAAAGCGGCTGGAATGTCGAACCGGAGCACAAGGAGATGAGAAATGAGGTGCGTTTTAGAAACCTTTCCCGGTCACACGGTGTACCATCTTCTGGGTTTCTCGTGCATGTTTTCGACGTAGGACGATGCCCTTGAACCTGGAGATTTGGGACCCATGGGATGGGTACCACGCCGTATTACTTTACAGGGTCTGCATTAGCTCACCCAACCTCACCAAATCTCTCAGCCCCAAGAGTGTCCTCCCTTATGTCTCAATCAGCTGTGGGTCTAGATATGGTCAATCCAGGTGGCATCGCAGCCCCTGAACGAATTTTGTAAGAATTTCTCTCTCTTTCACTGTCTTTGTTTCACGGGTTTTTAAAAGTAATTGATATTTATAATAGGGTTTAGCTGCTTTGCACTGCTGTGTTTATGCCGCTTTACACCCACTTGACTCACTTACAGAGAGATATCAATACATAGGTTTTAAGATTCTTACTAGTCAGATATATTCTTGGGCGGTGAATAGGGGGCGTTGAGTCCAGTTCACTGAGCAAGGAGTAGGTCTGGTCTATTACATATTGGGTTTATGGAACGGTATCTGAGCTAATTTGAAACCCTTGTTTTATGCATCACCCCACCTCACCTTTCCCGTTAAGCAGCCATAGTGTGTTTTCTAAACGTGCGACTCTGTTCTGTTTTGTAATTCAGTTCAAGGGTAGCGGTTTTTACATTCCCTCTGTAAGTGATATCTTATGATAAGTGTCTTTTTCTGTGTGACTTATTTCACTTAGAATCGTCGTACCTAAATCCACTCATCATGCTGCTCCTAGCCTTATGACGTTGATTTCATGGCTGAGTGATATTCCATTGTACATAAGGACCACAACTTCTTTATCCATTCTTCTCTTTCCTGGGATGTTTAAGGTGTAACGAAGTGGAGGTTCTTGTCAACAGAGCAGCCCTAAACTTTGGGGTGCCTGTGTCTTGCTGATTTTTAGTTTTCCCAATTTATACGCCCATGAGTGGAAGTGCCCTATGCTCTCTAAGCTGAGTTTTTTAGATGTTTCAGGACACACCGTACACTTCTCCAGAGTGGCTGTTGGCAATTTACAGCCCGCCCATCAGCGTAGCAAGGCTCCCATTTCTCCATGGCCTGTCCTGCATTTCTGGTTTTGACACTTTATTCAGCATGGCCCTTTTGACCGATGGGAAGCGAGACTTCTTTGTAGCGCTGATTTGCCTTTCCAGGTTGCTTGGTTGGCCAAAAAGGGCGTATGCGTTTTTTCCTGAATATATTCAGGAAAAAACGCATACGCCCTTTTTGGCCAAGGGCATCATTGTCGAGGTTTTGCCGCTTTTCCTGTGCTTTAAAGGCGATTCGAATCTACCTCCTGAAATCGGTTTCCTGCAATTCTGCCTTGCTTTCAAATCCTCTTCGTTGCCTTCCCTCCATATATTTGTGGACGAGAGTTATCATTTCTAACTCTGCAGGTTTGTGAATTGCAGTGCCCCTGAGCTCCATTTTTCAACTCGCTTTCTTGGGAGCTGGCCGCAAAAGCGCAGGATTGCTTCAGGCCCTATTCTGGCTCCGGGCGGCAGGCTGAGCCTGTGGTTAATTCTGCTTCCTGATGGGAAAATAGAGTGACCTGTGCCTGTCCCAACACCTAGAGCTAGTCTCTCATTGGTTCCCCCTCTTCCCGTTCATCCTCAGGACAAATTGCAACGTGTTCGGAACAGGAGGTTAAAGGTGCTGATTCTCCAAGGAGGGAGATTGCTAGTAAAGCGGCTGGAATGGCGAACCGGAGCACAAGGAGATGAGAAATGAGGTGCGTTTTAGAAACCTTTCCCGGTCACACGGTGTACCATCTTCTGGGTTTCTCGTGCATGTTTTCGACGTAGGACGATGCCCTTGAACCTGGAGATTTGGGACCCATGGGATGGGTACCACGCCGTATTACTTTACAGGGTCTGCGTTAGCTCACCCAACCTCACCAAACCTCTCAGCCCCAAGAGTGTCCTCCCTTATGTCTCAATCAGCTGTGGGTCTAGATATGGTCAATCCAGGTGGCATCGCAGCCCCTGAACGAATTTTGTAAGAATTTCTCTCTCTTTCACTGTCTTTGTTTCACGGGTTTTTAAAAGTAATTGATTTTTATAATAGGGTTTAGCTGCTTTGCACTGCTGTGTTTATGCCGCTTTACACCCACTTGACTCACTTACAGAGAGATATCAATACATAGGTTTTAAGATTCTTACTAGTCAGATATATTCTTGGGCGGTGAATAGGGGGCGTTGAGTCCAGTTCACTGAGCAAGGAGTAGGTCTGGTCTATTACATATTGGGTTTATGGAACGGTATCTGAGCTAATTTGAAACCCTTGTTTTATGCATCACCCCACCTCACCTTTCCCGTTAAGCAGCCATAGTGTGTTTTCTAAACGTGCGACTCTGTTCTGTTTTGTAATTCAGTTCAAGGGTAGCGGTTTTTACATTCCCTCTGTAAGTGATATCTTATGATAAGTGTCTTTTTCTGTGTGACTTATTTCACTTAGAATCGTCGTACCTAAATCCACTCATCATGCTGCTCCTAGCCTTATGACGTTGATTTCATGGCTGAGTGATATTCCATTGTACATAAGGACCACAACTTCTTTATCCATTCTTCTCTTTCCTGGGATGTTTAAGGTGTAACGAAGTGGAGGTTCTTGTCAACAGAGCAGCCCTAAACTTTGGGGTGCCTGTGTCTTGCTGATTTTTAGTTTTCCCAATTTATACGCCCATGAGTGGAAGTGCCCTATGCTCTCTAAGCTGAGTTTTTTAGATGTTTCAGGACACACCGTACACTTCTCCAGAGTGGCTGTTGGCAATTTACAGCCCGCCCATCAGCGTAGCAAGGCTCCCATTTCTCCATGGCCTGTCCTGCATTTCTGGTTTTGACACTTTATTCAGCATGGCCCTTTTGACCGATGGGAAGCGAGACTTCTTTGTAGCGCTGATTTGCCTTTCCAGGTTGCTTGGTTGGCCAAAAAGGGCGTATGCGTTTTTTCCTGAATATATTCAGGAAAAAACGCATACGCCCTTTTTGGCCAAGGGCATCATTGTCGAGGTTTTGCCGCTTTTCCTGTGCTTTAAAGGCGATTCGAATCTACCTCCTGAAATCGGTTTCCTGCAATTCTGCCTTGCTTTCAAATCCTCTTCGTTGCCTTCCCTCCATATATTTGTGGACGAGAGTTATCATTTCTAACTCTGCAGGTTTGTGAATTGCAGTGCCCCTGAGCTCCATTTTTCAACTCGCTTTCTTGGGAGCTGGCCGCAAAAGCGCAGGATTGCTTCAGGCCCTATTCTGGCTCCGGGCGGCAGGCTGAGCCTGTGGTTAATTCTGCTTCCTGATGGGAAAATAGAGTGACCTCTGCCTGTCCCAAAACCTAGAGCTAGTCTCTCATTGGTTCCCCCTCTTCCCGTTCATCCTCAGGACAAATTGCAACGTGTTCGGAACAGGAGGTTAAAGGTGCTGATTCTCCAAGGAGGGAGATTGCTAGTAAAGCGGCTGGAATGGCGAACCGGAGCACAAGGAGATGAGAAATGAGGTGCGTTTTAGAAACCTTTCCCGGTCACACGGTGTACCATCTTCTGGGTTTCTCGTGCATGTTTTCGACGTAGGACGATGCCCTTGAACCTGGAGATTTGGGACCCATGGGATGGGTACCACGCCGTATTACTTTACAGGGTCTGCGTTAGCTCACCCAACCTCACCAAACCTCTCAGCCCCAAGAGTGTCCTCCCTTATGTCTCAATCAGCTGTGGGTCTAGATATGGTCAATCCAGGTGGCATCGCAGCCCCTGAACGAATTTTGTAAGAATTTCTCTCTCTTTCACTGTCTTTGTTTCACGGGTTTTTAAAAGTAATTGATTTTTATAATAGGGTTTAGCTGCTTTGCACTGCTGTGTTTATGCCGCTTTACACCCACTTGACTCACTTACAGAGAGATATCAATACATAGGTTTTAAGATTCTTACTAGTCAGATATATTCTTGGGCGGTGAATAGGGGGCGTTGAGTCCAGTTCACTGAGCAAGGAGTAGGTCTTGTCTATTACATATTGGGTTTATGGAACGGTATCTGAGCTAATTTGAAACCCTTGTTTTATGCATCACCCCACCTCACCTTTCCCGTTAAGCAGCCATAGTGTGTTTTCTAAACGTGCGACTCTGTTCTGTTTTGTAATTCAGTTCAAAGGTAGCGGTTTTTACATTCTCTCTGTAAGTGATATCTTATGATAAGTGTCTTTTTCTGTGTGACTTATTTCACTTAGAATCGTCGTACCTAAATCCACTCATCATGCTGCTCCTAGCCTTATGACGTTGATTTCATGGCTGAGTGATATTCCATTGTACATAAGGACCACAACTTCTTTATCCATTCTTCTCTTTCCTGGGATGTTTAAGGTGTAACGAAGTGGAGGTTCTTGTCAACAGAGCAGCCCTAAACTTTGGGGTGCCTGTGTCTTGCTGATTTTTAGTTTTCCCAATTTATACGCCCATGAGTGGAAGTGCCCTATGCTCTCTAAGCTGAGTTTTTTAGATGTTTCAGGACACACCGTACACTTCTCCAGAGTGGCTGTTGGCAATTTACAGCCCGCCCATCAGTGTAGCAAGGCTCCCATTTCTCCATGGCCTGTCCTGCATTTCTGGTTTTGACACTTTATTCAGCATGGCCCTTTTGACCGATGGGAAGCGAGACTTCTTTGTAGCGCTGATTTGCCTTTCCAGGTTGCTTGGTTGGCCAAAAAGGGCGTATGCGTTTTTTCCTGAATATATTCAGGAAAAAACGCATACGCCCTTTTTGGCCAAGGGCATCATTGTCGAGGTTTTGCCGCTTTTCCTGTGCTTTAAAGGCGATTCGAATCTACCTCCTGAAATCGGTTTCCTGCAATTCTGCCTTGCTTTCAAATCCTCTTCGTTGCCTTCCCTCCATATATTTGTGGACGAGAGTTATCATTTCTAACTCTGCAGGTTTGTGAATTGCAGTGCCCCTGAGCTCCATTTTTCAACTCGCTTTCTTGGGAGCTGGCCGCAAAAGCGCAGGATTGCTTCAGGCCCTATTCTGGCTCCGGGCGGCAGGCTGAGCCTGTGGTTAATTCTGCTTCCTGATGGGAAAATAGAGTGACCTCTGCCTGTCCCAACACCTAGAGCTAGTCTCTCATTGGTTCCCCCTCTTCCCGTTCATCCTCAGGACAAATTGCAACGTGTTCGGAACAGGAGGTTAAAGGTGCTGATTCTCCAAGGAGGGAGATTGCTAGTAAAGCGGCTGGAATGTCGAACCGGAGCACAAGGAGATGAGAAATGAGGTGCGTTTTAGAAACCTTTCCCGGTCACACGGTGTACCATCTTCTGGGTTTCTCGTGCATGTTTTCGACGTAGGACGATGCCCTTGAACCTGGAGATTTGGGACCCATGGGATGGGTACCACGCCGTATTACTTTACAGGGTCTGCGTTAGCTCACCCAACCTCACCAAACCTCTCAGCCCCAAGAGTGTCCTCCCTTATGTCTCAATCAGCTGTGGGTCTAGATATGGTCAATCCAGGTGGCATCGCAGCCCCTGAACGAATTTTGTAAGAATTTCTCTCTCTTTCACTGTCTTTGTTTCACGGGTTTTTAAAAGTAATTGATTTTTATAATAGGGTTTAGCTGCTTTGCACTGCTGTGTTTATGCCGCTTTACACCCACTTGACTCACTTACAGAGAGATATCAATACATAGGTTTTAAGATTCTTACTAGTCAGATATATTCTTGGGCGGTGAATAGGGGGCGTTGAGTCCAGTTCACTGAGCAAGGAGTAGGTCTGGTCTATTACATATTGGGTTTATGGAACGGTATCTGAGCTAATTTGAAACCCTTGTTTTATGCATCACCCCACCTCACCTTTCCCGTTAAGCAGCCATAGTGTGTTTTCTAAACGTGCGACTCTGTTCTGTTTTGTAATTCAGTTCAAAGGTAGCGGTTTTTACATTCTCTCTGTAAGTGATATCTTATGATAAGTGTCTTTTTCTGTGTGACTTATTTCACTTAGAATCGTCGTACCTAAATCCACTCATCATGCTGCTCCTAGCCTTATGACGTTGATTTCATGGCTGAGTGATATTCCATTGTACATAAGGACCACAACTTCTTTATCCATTCTTCTCTTTCCTGGGATGTTTAAGGTGTAACGAAGTGGAGGTTCTTGTCAACAGAGCAGCCCTAAACTTTGGGGTGCCTGTGTCTTGCTGATTTTTAGTTTTCCCAATTTATACGCCCATGAGTGGAAGTGCCCTATGCTCTCTAAGCTGAGTTTTTTAGATGTTTCAGGACACACCGTACACTTCTCCAGAGTGGCTGTTGGCAATTTACAGCCCGCCCATCAGCGTAGCAAGGCTCCCATTTCTCCATGGCCTGTCCTGCATTTCTGGTTTTGACACTTTATTCAGCATGGCCCTTTTGACCGATGGGAAGCGAGACTTCTTTGTAGCGCTGATTTGCCTTTCCAGGTTGCTTGGTTGGCCAAAAAGGGCGTATGCGTTTTTTCCTGAATATATTCAGGAAAAAACGCATACGCCCTTTTTGGCCAAGGGCATCATTGTCGAGGTTTTGCCGCTTTTCCTGTGCTTTAAAGGCGATTCGAATCTACCTCCTGAAATCGGTTTCCTGCAATTCTGCCTTGCTTTCAAATCCTCTTCGTTGCCTTCCCTCCATATATTTGTGGACGAGAGTTATCATTTCTAACTCTGCAGGTTTGTGAATTGCAGTGCCCCTGAGCTCCATTTTTCAACTCGCTTTCTTGGGAGCTGGCCGCAAAAGCGCAGGATTGCTTCAGGCCCTATTCTGGCTCCGGGCGGCAGGCTGAGCCTGTGGTTAATTCTGCTTCCTGATGGGAAAATAGAGTGACCTCTGCCTGTCCCAACACCTAGAGCTAGTCTCTCATTGGTTCCCCCTCTTCCCGTTCATCCTCAGGACAAATTGCAACGTGTTCGGAACAGGAGGTTAAAGGTGCTGATTCTCCAAGGAGGGAGATTGCTAGTAAAGCGGCTGGAATGGCGAACCGGAGCACAAGGAGATGAGAAATGAGGTGCGTTTTAGAAACCTTTCCCGGTCACACGGTGTACCATCTTCTGGGTTTCTCGTGCATGTTTTCGACGTAGGACGATGCCCTTGAACCTGGAGATTTGGGACCCATGGGATGGGTACCACGCCGTATTACTTTACAGGGTCTGCGTTAGCTCACCCAACCTCACCAAACCTCTCAGCCCCAAGAGTGTCCTCCCTTATGTCTCAATCAGCTGTGGGTCTAGATATGGTCAATCCAGGTGGCATCGCAGCCCCTGAACGAATTTTGTAAGAATTTCTCTCTCTTTCACTGTCTTTGTTTCACGGGTTTTTAAAAGTAATTGATTTTTATAATAGGGTTTAGCTGCTTTGCACTGCTGTGTTTATGCCGCTTTACACCCACTTGACTCACTTACAGAGAGATATCAATACATAGGTTTTAAGATTCTTACTAGTCAAATATATTCTTGGGCGGTGAATAGGGGGCGTTGAGTCCAGTTCACTGAGCAAGGAGTAGGTCTGGTCTATTACATATTGGGTTTATGGAACGGTATCTGAGCTAATTTGAAACCCTTGTTTTATGCATCACCCCACCTCACCTTTCCCGTTAAGCAGCCATAGTGTGTTTTCTAAACGTGCGACTCTGTTCTGTTTTGTAATTCAGTTCAAGGGTAGCGGTTTTTACATTCCCTCTGTAAGTGATATCTTATGATAAGTGTCTTTTTCTGTGTGACTTATTTCACTTAGAATCGTCGTACCTAAATCCACTCATCATGCTGCTCCTAGCCTTATGACGTTGATTTCATGGCTGAGTGATATTCCATTGTACATAAGGACCACAACTTCTTTATCCATTCTTCTCTTTCCTGGGATGTTTCAGGTGTAACGAAGTGGAGGTTCTTGTCAACAGAGCAGCCCTAAACTTTGGGGTGCCTGTGTCTTGCTGATTTTTAGTTTTCCCAATTTATACGCCCATGAGTGGAAGTGCCCTATGCTCTCTAAGCTGAGTTTTTTAGATGTTTCAGGACACACCGTACACTTCTCCAGAGTGGCTGTTGGCAATTTACAGCCCGCCCATCAGCGTAGCAAGGCTCCCATTTCTCCATGGCCTGTCCTGCATTTCTGGTTTTGACACTTTATTCAGCATGGCCCTTTTGACCGATGGGAAGCGAGACTTCTTTGTAGCGCTGATTTGCCTTTCCAGGTTGCTTGGTTGGCCAAAAAGGGCGTATGCGTTTTTTCCTGAATATATTCAGGAAAAAACGCATACGCCCTTTTTGGCCAAGGGCTTCATTGTCGAGGTTTTGATGCTTTTCCTGTGCTTTAAAGGCGATTCGAATCTACCTCCTGAAATCTGTTTCCTGCAATTCTGCCTTGCTTTCAAATCCTCTTCGTTGCCTTCCCTCCATATATTTGTGGACGAGAGTTATCATTTCTAACTCTGCAGGTTTGTGAATTGCAGTGCCCCTGCGCTCCATTTTTCAACTCGCTTTCTTGGGAGCTGGCCGCAAAAGCGCAGGATTGCTTCAGGCCCTATTCTGGCTCCGGGCGGCAGGCTGAGCCTGTGGTTAATTCTGCTTCCTGATGGGAAAATAGAGTGACCTGTGCCTGTCCCAACACCTAGAGCTAGTCTCTCATTGGTTCCCCCTCTTCCCGTTCATCCTCAGGACAAATTGCAACGTGTTCGGAACAGGAGGTTAAAGGTGCTGATTCTCCAAGGAGGGAGATTGCTAGTAAAGCGGCTGGAATGTCGAACCGGAGCACAAGGAGATGAGAAATGAGGTGCGTTTTAGAAACCTTTCCCGGTCACACGGTGTACCATCTTCTGGGTTTCTCGTGCATGTTTTCGACGTAGGACGATGCCCTTGAACCTGGAGATTTGGGACCCATGGGATGGGTACCACGCCGTATTACTTTACAGGGTCTGCATTAGCTCACCCAACCTCACCAAATCTCTCAGCCCCAAGAGTGTCCTCCCTTATGTCTCAATCAGCTGTGGGTCTAGATATGGTCAATCCAGGTGGCATCGCAGCCCCTGAACGAATTTTGTAAGAATTTCTCTCTCTTTCACTGTCTTTGTTTCACGGGTTTTTAAAAGTAATTGATATTTATAATAGGGTTTAGCTGCTTTGCACTGCTGTGTTTATGCCGCTTTACACCCACTTGACTCACTTACAGAGAGATATCAATACATAGGTTTTAAGATTCTTACTAGTCAGATATATTCTTGGGCGGTGAATAGGGGGCGTTGAGTCCAGTTCACTGAGCAAGGAGTAGGTCTGGTCTATTACATATTGGGTTTATGGAACGGTATCTGAGCTAATTTGAAACCCTTGTTTTATGCATCACCCCACCTCACCTTTCCCGTTAAGCAGCCATAGTGTGTTTTCTAAACGTGCGACTCTGTTCTGTTTTGTAATTCAGTTCAAGGGTAGCGGTTTTTACATTCCCTCTGTAAGTGATATCTTATGATAAGTGTCTTTTTCTGTGTGACTTATTTCACTTAGAATCGTCGTACCTAAATCCACTCATCATGCTGCTCCTAGCCTTATGACGTTGATTTCATGGCTGAGTGATATTCCATTGTACATAAGGACCACAACTTCTTTATCCATTCTTCTCTTTCCTGGGATGTTTAAGGTGTAACGAAGTGGAGGTTCTTGTCAACAGAGCAGCCCTAAACTTTGGGGTGCCTGTGTCTTGCTGATTTTTAGTTTTCCCAATTTATACGCCCATGAGTGGAAGTGCCCTATGCTCTCTAAGCTGAGTTTTTTAGATGTTTCAGGACACACCGTACACTTCTCCAGAGTGGCTGTTGGCAATTTACAGCCCGCCCATCAGCGTAGCAAGGCTCCCATTTCTCCATGGCCTGTCCTGCATTTCTGGTTTTGACACTTTATTCAGCATGGCCCTTTTGACCGATGGGAAGCGAGACTTCTTTGTAGCGCTGATTTGCCTTTCCAGGTTGCTTGGTTGGCCAAAAAGGGCGTATGCGTTTTTTCCTGAATATATTCAGGAAAAAACGCATACGCCCTTTTTGGCCAAGGGCATCATTGTCGAGGTTTTGCCGCTTTTCCTGTGCTTTAAAGGCGATTCGAATCTACCTCCTGAAATCGGTTTCCTGCAATTCTGCCTTGCTTTCAAATCCTCTTCGTTGCCTTCCCTCCATATATTTGTGGACGAGAGTTATCATTTCTAACTCTGCAGGTTTGTGAATTGCAGTGCCCCTGAGCTCCATTTTTCAACTCGCTTTCTTGGGAGCTGGCCGCAAAAGCGCAGGATTGCTTCAGGCCCTATTCTGGCTCCGGGCGGCAGGCTGAGCCTGTGGTTAATTCTGCTTCCTGATGGGAAAATAGAGTGACCTGTGCCTGTCCCAACACCTAGAGCTAGTCTCTCATTGGTTACCCCTCTTCCCGTTCATCCTCAGGACAAATTGCAACGTGTTCGGAACAGGAGGTTAAAGGTGCTGATTCTCCAAGGAGGGAGATTGCTAGTAAAGCGGCTGGAATGTCGAACCGGAGCACAAGGAGATGAGAAATGAGGTGCGTTTTAGAAACCTTTCCCGGTCACACGGTGTACCATCTTCTGGGTTTCTCGTGCATGTTTTCGACGTAGGACGATGCCCTTGAACCTGGAGATTTGGGACCCATGGGATGGGTACCACGCCGTATTACTTTACAGGGTCTGCGTTAGCTCACCCAACCTCACCAAACCTCTCAGCCCCAAGAGTGTCCTCCCTTATGTCTCAATCAGCTGTGGGTCTAGATATGGTCAATCCAGGTGGCATCGCAGCCCCTGAACGAATTTTGTAAGAATTTCTCTCTCTTTCACTGTCTTTGTTTCACGGGTTTTTAAAAGTAATTGATTTTTATAATAGGGTTTAGCTGCTTTGCACTGCTGTGTTTATGCCGCTTTACACCCACTTGACTCACTTACAGAGAGATATCAATACATAGGTTTTAAGATTCTTACTAGTCAGATATATTCTTGGGCGGTGAATAGGGGGCGTTGAGTCCAGTTCACTGAGCAAGGAGTAGGTCTTGTCTATTACATATTGGGTTTATGGAACGGTATCTGAGCTAATTTGAAACCCTTGTTTTATGCATCACCCCACCTCACCTTTCCCGTTAAGCAGCCATAGTGTGTTTTCTAAACGTGCGACTCTGTTCTGTTTTGTAATTCAGTTCAAAGGTAGCGGTTTTTACATTCTCTCTGTAAGTGATATCTTATGATAAGTGTCTTTTTCTGTGTGACTTATTTCACTTAGAATCGTCGTACCTAAATCCACTCATCATGCTGCTCCTAGCCTTATGACGTTGATTTCATGGCTGAGTGATATTCCATTGTACATAAGGACCACAACTTCTTTATCCATTCTTCTCTTTCCTGGGATGTTTAAGGTGTAACGAAGTGGAGGTTCTTGTCAACAGAGCAGCCCTAAACTTTGGGGTGCCTGTGTCTTGCTGATTTTTAGTTTTCCCAATTTATACGCCCATGAGTGGAAGTGCCCTATGCTCTCTAAGCTGAGTTTTTTAGATGTTTCAGGACACACCGTACACTTCTCCAGAGTGGCTGTTGGCAATTTACAGCCCGCCCATCAGCGTAGCAAGGCTCCCATTTCTCCATGGCCTGTCCTGCATTTCTGGTTTTGACACTTTATTCAGCATGGCCCTTTTGACCGATGGGAAGCGAGACTTCTTTGTAGCGCTGATTTGCCTTTCCAGGTTGCTTGGTTGGCCAAAAAGGGCGTATGCGTTTTTTCCTGAATATATTCAGGAAAAAACGCATACGCCCTTTTTGGCCAAGGGCATCATTGTCGAGGTTTTGCCGCTTTTCCTGTGCTTTAAAGGCGATTCGAATCTACCTCCTGAAATCGGTTTCCTGCAATTCTGCCTTGCTTTCAAATCCTCTTCGTTGCCTTCCCTCCATATATTTGTGGACGAGAGTTATCATTTCTATCTCTGCAGGTTTGTGAATTGCAGTGCCCCTGAGCTCCATTTTTCAACTCGCTTTCTTGGGAGCTGGCCGCAAAAGCGCAGGATTGCTTCAGGCCCTATTCTGGCTCCGGGCGGCAGGCTGAGCCTGTGGTTAATTCTGCTTCCTGATGGGAAAATAGAGTGACCTCTGCCTGTCCCAACACCTAGAGCTAGTCTCTCATTGGTTCCCCCTCTTCCCGTTCATCCTCAGGACAAATTGCAACGTGTTCGGAACAGGAGGTTAAAGGTGCTGATTCTCCAAGGAGGGAGATTGCTAGTAAAGCGGCTGGAATGTCGAACCGGAGCACAAGGAGATGAGAAATGAGGTGCGTTTTAGAAACCTTTCCCGGTCACACGGTGTACCATCTTCTGGGTTTCTCGTGCATGTTTTCGACGTAGGACGATGCCCTTGAACCTGGAGATTTGGGACCCATGGGATGGGTACCACGCCGTATTACTTTACAGGGTCTGCGTTAGCTCACCCAACCTCACCAAACCTCTCAGCCCCAAGAGTGTCCTCCCTTATGTCTCAATCAGCTGTGGGTCTAGATATGGTCAATCCAGGTGGCATCGCAGCCCCTGAACGAATTTTGTAAGAATTTCTCTCTCTTTCACTGTCTTTGTTTCACGGGTTTTTAAAAGTAATTGATTTTTATAATAGGGTTTAGCTGCTTTGCACTGCTGTGTTTATGCCGCTTTACACCCACTTGACTCACTTACAGAGAGATATCAATACATAGGTTTTAAGATTCTTACTAGTCAGATATATTCTTGGGCGGTGAATAGAGGGCGTTGAGTCCAGTTCACTGAGCAAGGAGTAGGTCTGGTCTATTACATATTGGGTTTATGGAACGGTATCTGAGCTAATTTGAAACCCTTGTTTTATGCATCACCCCACCTCACCTTTCCCGTTAAGCAGCCATAGTGTGTTTTCTAAACGTGCGACTCTGTTCTGTTTTGTAATTCAGTTCAAAGGTAGCGGTTTTTACATTCTCTCTGTAAGTGATATCTTATGATAAGTGTCTTTTTCTGTGTGACTTATTTCACTTAGAATCGTCGTACCTAAATCCACTCATCATGCTGCTCCTAGCCTTATGACGTTGATTTCATGGCTGAGTGATATTCCATTGTACATAAGGACCACAACTTCTTTATCCATTCTTCTCTTTCCTGGGATGTTTAAGGTGTAACGAAGTGGAGGTTCTTGTCAACAGAGCAGCCCTAAACTTTGGGGTGCCTGTGTCTTGCTGATTTTTAGTTTTCCCAATTTATACGCCCATGAGTGGAAGTGCCCTATGCTCTCTAAGCTGAGTTTTTTAGATGTTTCAGGACACACCGTACACTTCTCCAGAGTGGCTGTTGGCAATTTACAGCCCGCCCATCAGCGTAGCAAGGCTCCCATTTCTCCATGGCCTGTCCTGCATTTCTGGTTTTGACACTTTATTCAGCATGGCCCTTTTGACCGATGGGAAGCGAGACTTCTTTGTAGCGCTGATTTGCCTTTCCAGGTTGCTTGGTTGGCCAAAAAGGGCGTATGCGTTTTTTCCTGAATATATTCAGGAAAAAACGCATACGCCCTTTTTGGCCAAGGGCATCATTGTCGAGGTTTTGCCGCTTTTCCTGTGCTTTAAAGGCGATTCGAATCTACCTCCTGAAATCGGTTTCCTGCAATTCTGCCTTGCTTTCAAATCCTCTTCGTTGCCTTCCCTCCATATATTTGTGGACGAGAGTTATCATTTCTAACTCTGCAGGTTTGTGAATTGCAGTGCCCCTGAGCTCCATTTTTCAACTCGCTTTCTTGGGAGCTGGCCGCAAAAGCGCAGGATTGCTTCAGGCCCTATTCTGGCTCCGGGCGGCAGGCTGAGCCTGTGGTTAATTCTGCTTCCTGATGGGAAAATAGAGTGACCTGTGCCTGTCCCAACACCTAGAGCTAGTCTCTCATTGGTTCCCCCTCTTCCCGTTCATCCTCAGGACAAATTGCAACGTGTTCGGAACAGGAGGTTAAAGGTGCTGATTCTCCAAGGAGGGAGATTGCTAGTAAAGCGGCTGGAATGGCGAACCGGAGCACAAGGAGATGAGAAATGAGGTGCGTTTTAGAAACCTTTCCCGGTCACACGGTGTACCATCTTCTGGGTTTCTCGTGCATGTTTTCGACGTAGGACGATGCCCTTGAACCTGGAGATTTGGGACCCATGGGATGGGTACCACGCCGTATTACTTTACAGGGTCTGCGTTAGCTCACCCAACCTCACCAAACCTCTCAGCCCCAAGAGTGTCCTCCCTTATGTCTCAATCAGCTGTGGGTCTAGATATGGTCAATCCAGGTGGCATCGCAGCCCCTGAACGAATTTTGTAAGAATTTCTCTCTCTTTCACTGTCTTTGTTTCACGGGTTTTTAAAAGTAATTGATTTTTATAATAGGGTTTAGCTGCTTTGCACTGCTGTGTTTATGCCGCTTTACACCCACTTGACTCACTTACAGAGAGATATCAATACATAGGTTTTAAGATTCTTACTAGTCAAATATATTCTTGGGCGGTGAATAGGGGGCGTTGAGTCCAGTTCACTGAGCAAGGAGTAGGTCTGGTCTATTACATATTGGGTTTATGGAACGGTATCTGAGCTAATTTGAAACCCTTGTTTTATGCATCACCCCACCTCACCTTTCCCGTTAAGCAGCCATAGTGTGTTTTCTAAACGTGCGACTCTGTTCTGTTTTGTAATTCAGTTCAAGGGTAGCGGTTTTTACATTCCCTCTGTAAGTGATATCTTATGATAAGTGTCTTTTTCTGTGTGACTTATTTCACTTAGAATCGTCGTACCTAAATCCACTCATCATGCTGCTCCTAGCCTTATGACGTTGATTTCATGGCTGAGTGATATTCCATTGTACATAAGGACCACAACTTCTTTATCCATTCTTCTCTTTCCTGGGATGTTTAAGGTGTAACGAAGTGGAGGTTCTTGTCAACAGAGCAGCCCTAAACTTTGGGGTGCCTGTGTCTTGCTGATTTTTAGTTTTCCCAATTTATACGCCCATGAGTGGAAGTGCCCTATGCTCTCTAAGCTGAGTTTTTTAGATGTTTCAGGACACACCGTACACTTCTCCAGAGTGGCTGTTGGCAATTTACAGCCCGCCCATCAGCGTAGCAAGGCTCCCATTTCTCCATGGCCTGTCCTGCATTTCTGGTTTTGACACTTTATTCAGCATGGCCCTTTTGACCGATGGGAAGCGAGACTTCTTTGTAGCGCTGATTTGCCTTTCCAGGTTGCTTGGTTGGCCAAAAAGGGCGTATGCGTTTTTTCCTGAATATATTCAGGAAAAAACGCATACGCCCTTTTTGGCCAAGGGCATCATTGTCGAGGTTTTGCCGCTTTTCCTGTGCTTTAAAGGCGATTCGAATCTACCTCCTGAAATCGGTTTCCTGCAATTCTGCCTTGCTTTCAAATCCTCTTCGTTGCCTTCCCTCCATATATTTGTGGACGAGAGTTATCATTTCTAACTCTGCAGGTTTGTGAATTGCAGTGCCCCTGAGCTCCATTTTTCAACTCGCTTTCTTGGGAGCTGGCCGCAAAAGCGCAGGATTGCTTCAGGCCCTATTCTGGCTCCGGGCGGCAGGCTGAGCCTGTGGTTAATTCTGCTTCCTGATGGGAAAATAGAGTGACCTCTGCCTGTCCCAACACCTAGAGCTAGTCTCTCATTGGTTCCCCCTCTTCCCGTTCATCCTCAGGACAAATTGCAACGTGTTCGGAACAGGAGGTTAAAGGTGCTGATTCTCCAAGGAGGGAGATTGCTAGTAAAGCGGCTGGAATGTCGAACCGGAGCACAAGGAGATGAGAAATGAGGTGCGTTTTGGAAACCTTTCCCGGTCACACGGTGTACCATCTTCTGGGTTTCTCGTGCATGTTTTCGACGTAGGACGATGCCCTTGAACCTGGAGATTTGGGACCCATGGGATGGGTACCACGCCGTATTACTTTACAGGGTCTGCGTTAGCTCACCCAACCTCACCAAACCTCTCAGCCCCAAGAGTGTCCTCCCTTATGTCTCAATCAGCTGTGGGTCTAGATATGGTCAATCCAGGTGGCATCGCAGCCCCTGAACGAATTTTGTAAGAATTTCTCTCTCTTTCACTGTCTTTGTTTCACGGGTTTTTAAAAGTAATTGATTTTTATAATAGGGTTTAGCTGCTTTGCACTGCTGTGTTTATGCCGCTTTACACCCACTTGACTCACTTACAGAGAGATATCAATACATAGGTTTTAAGATTCTTACTAGTCAGATATATTCTTGGGCGGTGAATAGGGGGCGTTGAGTCCAGTTCACTGAGCAAGGAGTAGGTCTGGTCTATTACATATTGGGTTTATGGAACGGTATCTGAGCTAATTTGAAACCCTTGTTTTATGCATCACCCCACCTCACCTTTCCCGTTAAGCAGCCATAGTGTGTTTTCTAAACGTGCGACTCTGTTCTGTTTTGTAATTCAGTTCAAAGGTAGCGGTTTTTACATTCTCTCTGTAAGTGATATCTTATGATAAGTGTCTTTTTCTGTGTGACTTATTTCACTTAGAATCGTCGTACCTAAATCCACTCATCATGCTGCTCCTAGCCTTATGACGTTGATTTCATGGCTGAGTGATATTCCATTGTACATAAGGACCACAACTTCTTTATCCATTCTTCTCTTTCCTGGGATGTTTAAGGTGTAACGAAGTGGAAGTTCTTGTCAACAGAGCAGCCCTAAACTTTGGGGTGCCTGTGTCTTGCTGATTTTTAGTTTTCCCAATTTATACGCCCATGAGTGGAAGTGCCCTATGCTCTCTAAGCTGAGTTTTTTAGATGTTTCAGGACACACCGTACACTTCTCCAGAGTGGCTGTTGGCAATTTACAGCCCGCCCATCAGCGTAGCAAGGCTCCCATTTCTCCATGGCCTGTCCTGCATTTCTGGTTTTGACACTTTATTCAGCATGGCCCTTTTGACCGATGGGAAGCGAGACTTCTTTGTAGCGCTGATTTGCCTTTCCAGGTTGCTTGGTTGGCCAAAAAGGGCGTATGCGTTTTTTCCTGAATATATTCAGGAAAAAACGCATACGCCCTTTTTGGCCAAGGGCATCATTGTCGAGGTTTTGCCGCTTTTCCTGTGCTTTAAAGGCGATTCGAATCTACCTCCTGAAATCGGTTTCCTGCAATTCTGCCTTGCTTTCAAATCCTCTTCGTTGCCTTCCCTCCATATATTTGTGGACGAGAGTTATCATTTCTAACTCTGCAGGTTTGTGAATTGCAGTGCCCCTGAGCTCCATTTTTCAACTCGCTTTCTTGGGAGCTGGCCGCAAAAGCGCAGGATTGCTTCAGGCCCTATTCTGGCTCCGGGCGGCAGGCTGAGCCTGTGGTTAATTCTGCTTCCTGATGGGAAAATAGAGTGACCTCTGCCTGTCCCAACACCTAGAGCTAGTCTCTCATTGGTTCCCCCTCTTCCCGTTCATCCTCAGGACAAATTGCAACGTGTACGGAACAGGAGGTTAAAGGTGCTGATTCTCCAAGGAGGGAGATTGCTAGTAAAGCGGCTGGAATGGCGAACCGGAGCACAAGGAGATGAGAAATGAGGTGCGTTTTAGAAACCTTTCCCGGTCACACGGTGTACCATCTTCTGGGTTTCTCGTGCATGTTTTCGACGTAGGACGATGCCCTTGAACCTGGAGATTTGGGACCCATGGGATGGGTACCACGCCGTATTACTTTAAAGGGTCTGCGTTAGCTCACCCAACCTCACCAAACCTCTCAGCCCCAAGAGTGTCCTCCCTTATGTCTCAATCAGCTGTGGGTCTAGATATGGTCAATCCAGGTGGCATCGCAGCCCCTGAACGAATTTTGTAAGAATTTCTCTCTCTTTCACTGTCTTTGTTTCACGGGTTTTTAAAAGTAATTGATTTTTATAATAGGGTTTAGCTGCTTTGCACTGCTGTGTTTATGCCGCTTTACACCCACTTGACTCACTTACAGAGAGATATCAATACATAGGTTTTAAGATTCTTACTAGTCAGATATATTCTTGGGCGGTGAATAGGGGGCGTTGAGTCCAGTTCACTGAGCAAGGAGTAGGTCTGGTCTATTACATATTGGGTTTATGGAACGGTATCTGAGCTAATTTGAAACCCTTGTTTTATGCATCACCCCACCTCACCTTTCCCGTTAAGCAGCCATAGTGTGTTTTCTAAACGTGCGACTCTGTTCTGTTTTGTAATTCAGTTCAAAGGTAGCGGTTTTTACATTCTCTCTGTAAGTGATATCTTATGATAAGTGTCTTTTTCTGTGTGACTTATTTCACTTAGAATCGTCGTACCTAAATCCACTCATCATGCTGCTCCTAGCCTTATGACGTTGATTTCATGGCTGAGTGATATTCCATTGTACATAAGGACCACAACTTCTTTATCCATTCTTCTCTTTCCTGGGATGTTTAAGGTGTAACGAAGTGGAGGTTCTTGTCAACAGAGCAGCCCTAAACTTTGGGGTGCCTGTGTCTTGCTGATTTTTAGTTTTCCCAATTTATACGCCCATGAGTGGAAGTGCCCTATGCTCTCTAAGCTGAGTTTTTTAGATGTTTCAGGACACACCGTACACTTCTCCAGAGTGGCTGTTGGCAATTTACAGCCCGCCCATCAGCGTAGCAAGGCTCCCATTTCTCCATGGCCTGTCCTGCATTTCTGGTTTTGACACTTTATTCAGCATGGCCCTTTTGACCGATGGGAAGCGAGACTTCTTTGTAGCGCTGATTTGCCTTTCCAGGTTGCTTGGTTGGCCAAAAAGGGCGTATGCGTTTTTTCCTGAATATATTCAGGAAAAAACGCATACGCCCTTTTTGGCCAAGGGCATCATTGTCGAGGTTTTGCCGCTTTTCCTGTGCTTTAAAGGCGATTCGAATCTACCTCCTGAAATCGGTTTCCTGCAATTCTGCCTTGCTTTCAAATCCTCTTCGTTGCCTTCCCTCCATATATTTGTGGACGAGAGTTATCATTTCTAACTCTGCAGGTTTGTGAATTGCAGTGCCCCTGAGCTCCATTTTTCAACTCGCTTTCTTGGGAGCTGGCCGCAAAAGCGCAGGATTGCTTCAGGCCCTATTCTGGCTCCGGGCGGCAGGCTGAGCCTGTGGTTAATTCTGCTTCCTGATGGGAAAATAGAGTGACCTGTGCCTGTCCCAACACCTAGAGCTAGTCTCTCATTGGTTCCCCCTCTTCCCGTTCATCCTCAGGACAAATTGCAACGTGTTCGGAACAGGAGGTTAAAGGTGCTGATTCTCCAAGGAGGGAGATTGCTAGTAAAGCGGCTGGAATGGCGAACCGGAGCACAAGGAGATGAGAAATGAGGTGCGTTTTAGAAACCTTTCCCGGTCACACGGTGTACCATCTTCTGGGTTTCTCGTGCATGTTTTCGACGTAGGACGATGCCCTTGAACCTGGAGATTTGGGACCCATGGGATGGGTACCACGCCGTATTACTTTACAGGGTCTGCGTTAGCTCACCCAACCTCACCAAACCTCTCAGCCCCAAGAGTGTCCTCCCTTATGTCTCAATCAGCTGTGGGTCTAGATATGGTCAATCCAGGTGGCATCGCAGCCCCTGAACGAATTTTGTAAGAATTTCTCTCTCTTTCACTGTCTTTGTTTCACGGGTTTTTAAAAGTAATTGATTTTTATAATAGGGTTTAGCTGCTTTGCACTGCTGTGTTTATGCCGCTTTACACCCACTTGACTCACTTACAGAGAGATATCAATACATAGGTTTTAAGATTCTTACTAGTCAGATATATTCTTGGGCGGTGAATAGGGGGCGTTGAGTCCAGTTCACTGAGCAAGGAGTAGGTCTGGTCTATTACATATTGGGTTTATGGAACGGTATCTGAGCTAATTTGAAACCCTTGTTTTATGCATCACCCCACCTCACCTTTCCCGTTAAGCAGCCATAGTGTGTTTTCTAAACGTGCGACTCTGTTCTGTTTTGTAATTCAGTTCAAGGGTAGCGGTTTTTACATTCCCTCTGTAAGTGATATCTTATGATAAGTGTCTTTTTCTGTGTGACTTATTTCACTTAGAATCGTCGTACCTAAATCCACTCATCATGCTGCTCCTAGCCTTATGACGTTGATTTCATGGCTGAGTGATATTCCATTGTACATAAGGACCACAACTTCTTTATCCATTCTTCTCTTTCCTGGGATGTTTAAGGTGTAACGAAGTGGAGGTTCTTGTCAACAGAGCAGCCCTAAACTTTGGGGTGCCTGTGTCTTGCTGATTTTTAGTTTTCCCAATTTATACGCCCATGAGTGGAAGTGCCCTATGCTCTCTAAGCTGAGTTTTTTAGATGTTTCAGGACACACCGTACACTTCTCCAGAGTGGCTGTTGGCAATTTACAGCCCGCCCATCAGCGTAGCAAGGCTCCCATTTCTCCATGGCCTGTCCTGCATTTCTGGTTTTGACACTTTATTCAGCATGGCCCTTTTGACCGATGGGAAGCGAGACTTCTTTGTAGCGCTGATTTGCCTTTCCAGGTTGCTTGGTTGGCCAAAAAGGGCGTATGCGTTTTTTCCTGAATATATTCAGGAAAAAACGCATACGCCCTTTTTGGCCAAGGGCATCATTGTCGAGGTTTTGCCGCTTTTCCTGTGCTTTAAAGGCGATTCGAATCTACCTCCTGAAATCGGTTTCCTGCAATTCTGCCTTGCTTTCAAATCCTCTTCGTTGCCTTCCCTCCATATATTTGTGGACGAGAGTTATCATTTCTAACTCTGCAGGTTTGTGAATTGCAGTGCCCCTGAGCTCCATTTTTCAACTCGCTTTCTTGGGAGCTGGCCGCAAAAGCGCAGGATTGCTTCAGGCCCTATTCTGGCTCCGGGCGGCAGGCTGAGCCTGTGGTTAATTCTGCTTCCTGATGGGAAAATAGAGTGACCTGTGCCTGTCCCAACACCTAGAGCTAGTCTCTCATTGGTTCCCCCTCTTCCCGTTCATCCTCAGGACAAATTGCAACGTGTTCGGAACAGGAGGTTAAAGGTGCTGATTCTCCAAGGAGGGAGATTGCTAGTAAAGCGGCTGGAATGGCGAACCGGAGCACAAGGAGATGAGAAATGAGGTGCGTTTTAGAAACCTTTCCCGGTCACACGGTGTACCATCTTCTGGGTTTCTCGTGCATGTTTTCGACGTAGGACGATGCCCTTGAACCTGGAGATTTGGGACCCATGGGATGGGTACCACGCCGTATTACTTTACAGGGTCTGCGTTAGCTCACCCAACCTCACCAAACCTCTCAGCCCCAAGAGTGTCCTCCCTTATGTCTCAATCAGCTGTGGGTCTAGATATGGTCAATCCAGGTGGCATCGCAGCCCCTGAACGAATTTTGTAAGAATTTCTCTCTCTTTCACTGTCTTTGTTTCACGGGTTTTTAAAAGTAATTGATTTTTATAATAGGGTTTAGCTGCTTTGCACTGCTGTGTTTATGCCGCTTTACACCCACTTGACTCACTTACAGAGAGATATCAATACATAGGTTTTAAGATTCTTACTAGTCAGATATATTCTTGGGCGGTGAATAGGGGGCGTTGAGTCCAGTTCACTGAGCAAGGAGTAGGTCTGGTCTATTACATATTGGGTTTATGGAACGGTATCTGAGCTAATTTGAAACCCTTGTTTTATGCATCACCCCACCTCACCTTTCCCGTTAAGCAGCCATAGTGTGTTTTCTAAACGTGCGACTCTGTTCTGTTTTGTAATTCAGTTCAAGGGTAGCGGTTTTTACATTCCCTCTGTAAGTGATATCTTATGATAAGTGTCTTTTTCTGTGTGACTTATTTCACTTAGAATCGTCGTACCTAAATCCACTCATCATGCTGCTCCTAGCCTTATGACGTTGATTTCATGGCTGAGTGATATTCCATTGTACATAAGGACCACAACTTCTTTATCCATTCTTCTCTTTCCTGGGATGTTTAAGGTGTAACGAAGTGGAGGTTCTTGTCAACAGAGCAGCCCTAAACTTTGGGGTGCCTGTGTCTTGCTGATTTTTAGTTTTCCCAATTTATACGCCCATGAGTGGAAGTGCCCTATGCTCTCTAAGCTGAGTTTTTTAGATGTTTCAGGACACACCGTACACTTCTCCAGAGTGGCTGTTGGCAATTTACAGCCCGCCCATCAGCGTAGCAAGGCTCCCATTTCTCCATGGCCTGTCCTGCATTTCTGGTTTTGACACTTTATTCAGCATGGCCCTTTTGACCGATGGGAAGCGAGACTTCTTTGTAGCGCTGATTTGCCTTTCCAGGTTGCTTGGTTGGCCAAAAAGGGCGTATGCGTTTTTTCCTGAATATATTCAGGAAAAAACGCATACGCCCTTTTTGGCCAAGGGCATCATTGTCGAGGTTTTGCCGCTTTTCCTGTGCTTTAAAGGCGATTCGAATCTACCTCCTGAAATCGGTTTCCTGCAATTCTGCCTTGCTTTCAAATCCTCTTCGTTGCCTTCCCTCCATATATTTGTGGACGAGAGTTATCATTTCTAACTCTGCAGGTTTGTGAATTGCAGTGCCCCTGAGCTCCATTTTTCAACTCGCTTTCTTGGGAGCTGGCCGCAAAAGCGCAGGATTGCTTCAGGCCCTATTCTGGCTCCGGGCGGCAGGCTGAGCCTGTGGTTAATTCTGCTTCCTGATGGGAAAATAGAGTGACCTCTGCCTGTCCCAACACCTAGAGCTAGTCTCTCATTGGTTCCCCCTCTTCCCGTTCATCCTCAGGACAAATTGCAACGTGTTCGGGACAGGAGGTTAAAGGTGCTGATTCTCCAAGGAGGGAGATTGCTAGTAAAGCGGCTGGAATGGCGAACCGGAGCACAAGGAGATGAGAAATGAGGTGCGTTTTAGAAACCTTTCCCGGTCACACGGTGTACCATCTTCTGGGTTTCTCGTGCATGTTTTCGACGTAGGACGATGCCCTTGAACCTGGAGATTTGGGACCCATGGGATGGGTACCACGCCGTATTACTTTACAGGGTCTGCGTTAGCTCACCCAACCTCACCAAACCTCTCAGCCCCAAGAGTGTCCTCCCTTATGTCTCAATCAGCTGTGGGTCTAGATATGGTCAATCCAGGTGGCATCGCAGCCCCTGAACGAATTTTGTAAGAATTTCTCTCTCTTTCACTGTCTTTGTTTCACGGGTTTTTAAAAGTAATTGATTTTTATAATAGGGTTTAGCTGCTTTGCACTGCTGTGTTTATGCCGCTTTACACCCACTTGACTCACTTACAGAGAGATATCAATACATAGGTTTTAAGATTCTTACTAGTCAGATATATTCTTGGGCGGTGAATAGGGGGCGTTGAGTCCAGTTCACTGAGCAAGGAGTAGGTCTTGTCTATTACATATTGGGTTTATGGAACGGTATCTGAGCTAATTTGAAACCCTTGTTTTATGCATCACCCCACCTCACCTTTCCCGTTAAGCAGCCATAGTGTGTTTTCTAAACGTGCGACTCTGTTCTGTTTTGTAATTCAGTTCAAAGGTAGCGGTTTTTACATTCTCTCTGTAAGTGATATCTTATGATAAGTGTCTTTTTCTGTGTGACTTATTTCACTTAGAATCGTCGTACCTAAATCCACTCATCATGCTGCTCCTAGCCTTATGACGTTGATTTCATGGCTGAGTGATATTCCATTGTACATAAGGACCACAACTTCTTTATCCATTCTTCTCTTTCCTGGGATGTTTAAGGTGTAACGAAGTGGAAGTTCTTGTCAACAGAGCAGCCCTAAACTTTGGGGTGCCTGTGTCTTGCTGATTTTTAGTTTTCCCAATTTATACGCCCATGAGTGGAAGTGCCCTATGCTCTCTAAGCTGAGTTTTTTAGATGTTTCAGGACACACCGTACACTTCTCCAGAGTGGCTGTTGGCAATTTACAGCCCGCCCATCAGCGTAGCAAGGCTCCCATTTCTCCATGGCCTGTCCTGCATTTCTGGTTTTGACACTTTATTCAGCATGGCCCTTTTGACCGATGGGAAGCGAGACTTCTTTGTAGCGCTGATTTGCCTTTCCAGGTTGCTTGGTTGGCCAAAAAGGGCGTATGCGTTTTTTCCTGAATATATTCAGGAAAAAACGCATACGCCCTTTTTGGCCAAGGGCATCATTGTCGAGGTTTTGCCGCTTTTCCTGTGCTTTAAAGGCGATTCGAATCTACCTCCTGAAATCGGTTTCCTGCAATTCTGCCTTGCTTTCAAATCCTCTTCGTTGCCTTCCCTCCATATATTTGTGGACGAGAGTTATCATTTCTAACTCTGCAGGTTTGTGAATTGCAGTGCCCCTGAGCTCCATTTTTCAACTCGCTTTCTTGGGAGCTGGCCGCAAAAGCGCAGGATTGCTTCAGGCCCTATTCTGGCTCCGGGCGGCAGGCTGAGCCTGTGGTTAATTCTGCTTCCTGATGGGAAAATAGAGTGACCTGTGCCTGTCCCAACACCTAGAGCTAGTCTCTCATTGGTTCCCCCTCTTCCCGTTCATCCTCAGGACAAATTGCAACGTGTACGGAACAGGAGGTTAAAGGTGCTGATTCTCCAAGGAGGGAGATTGCTAGTAAAGCGGCTGGAATGGCGAACCGGAGCACAAGGAGATGAGAAATGAGGTGCGTTTTAGAAACCTTTCCCGGTCACACGGTGTACCATCTTCTGGGTTTCTCGTGCATGTTTTCGACGTAGGACGATGCCCTTGAACCTGGAGATTTGGGACCCATGGGATGGGTACCACGCCGTATTACTTTAAAGGGTCTGCGTTAGCTCACCCAACCTCACCAAACCTCTCAGCCCCAAGAGTGTCCTCCCTTATGTCTCAATCAGCTGTGGGTCTAGATATGGTCAATCCAGGTGGCATCGCAGCCCCTGAACGAATTTTGTAAGAATTTCTCTCTCTTTCACTGTCTTTGTTTCACGGGTTTTTAAAAGTAATTGATTTTTATAATAGGGTTTAGCTGCTTTGCACTGCTGTGTTTATGCCGCTTTACACCCACTTGACTCACTTACAGAGAGATATCAATACATAGGTTTTAAGATTCTTACTAGTCAGATATATTCTTGGGCGGTGAATAGGGGGCGTTGAGTCCAGTTCACTGAGCAAGGAGTAGGTCTGGTCTATTACATATTGGGTTTATGGAACGGTATCTGAGCTAATTTGAAACCCTTGTTTTATGCATCACCCCACCTCACCTTTCCCGTTAAGCAGCCATAGTGTGTTTTCTAAACGTGCGACTCTGTTCTGTTTTGTAATTCAGTTCAAAGGTAGCGGTTTTTACATTCTCTCTGTAAGTGATATCTTATGATAAGTGTCTTTTTCTGTGTGACTTATTTCACTTAGAATCGTCGTACCTAAATCCACTCATCATGCTGCTCCTAGCCTTATGACGTTGATTTCATGGCTGAGTGATATTCCATTGTACATAAGGACCACAACTTCTTTATCCATTCTTCTCTTTCCTGGGATGTTTAAGGTGTAACGAAGTGGAGGTTCTTGTCAACAGAGCAGCCCTAAACTTTGGGGTGCCTGTGTCTTGCTGATTTTTAGTTTTCCCAATTTATACGCCCATGAGTGGAAGTGCCCTATGCTCTCTAAGCTGAGTTTTTTAGATGTTTCAGGACACACCGTACACTTCTCCAGAGTGGCTGTTGGCAATTTACAGCCCGCCCATCAGCGTAGCAAGGCTCCCATTTCTCCATGGCCTGTCCTGCATTTCTGGTTTTGACACTTTATTCAGCATGGCCCTTTTGACCGATGGGAAGCGAGACTTCTTTGTAGCGCTGATTTGCCTTTCCAGGTTGCTTGGTTGGCCAAAAAGGGCGTATGCGTTTTTTCCTGAATATATTCAGGAAAAAACGCATACGCCCTTTTTGGCCAAGGGCATCATTGTCGAGGTTTTGCCGCTTTTCCTGTGCTTTAAAGGCGATTCGAATCTACCTCCTGAAATCGGTTTCCTGCAATTCTGCCTTGCTTTCAAATCCTCTTCGTTGCCTTCCCTCCATATATTTGTGGACGAGAGTTATCATTTCTAACTCTGCAGGTTTGTGAATTGCAGTGCCCCTGAGCTCCATTTTTCAACTCGCTTTCTTGGGAGCTGGCCGCAAAAGCGCAGGATTGCTTCAGGCCCTATTCTGGCTCCGGGCGGCAGGCTGAGCCTGTGGTTAATTCTGCTTCCTGATGGGAAAATAGAGTGACCTGTGCCTGTCCCAACACCTAGAGCTAGTCTCTCATTGGTTCCCCCTCTTCCCGTTCATCCTCAGGACAAATTGCAACGTGTTCGGAACAGGAGGTTAAAGGTGCTGATTCTCCAAGGAGGGAGATTGCTAGTAAAGCGGCTGGAATGGCGAACCGGAGCACAAGGAGATGAGAAATGAGGTGCGTTTTAGAAACCTTTCCCGGTCACACGGTGTACCATCTTCTGGGTTTCTCGTGCATGTTTTCGACGTAGGACGATGCCCTTGAACCTGGAGATTTGGGACCCATGGGATGGGTACCACGCCGTATTACTTTACAGGGTCTGCGTTAGCTCACCCAACCTCACCAAACCTCTCAGCCCCAAGAGTGTCCTCCCTTATGTCTCAATCAGCTGTGGGTCTAGATATGGTCAATCCAGGTGGCATCGCAGCCCCTGAACGAATTTTGTAAGAATTTCTCTCTCTTTCACTGTCTTTGTTTCACGGGTTTTTAAAAGTAATTGATTTTTATAATAGGGTTTAGCTGCTTTGCACTGCTGTGTTTATGCCGCTTTACACCCACTTGACTCACTTACAGAGAGATATCAATACATAGGTTTTAAGATTCTTACTAGTCAGATATATTCTTGGGCGGTGAATAGGGGGCGTTGAGTCCAGTTCACTGAGCAAGGAGTAGGTCTGGTCTATTACATATTGGGTTTATGGAACGGTATCTGAGCTAATTTGAAACCCTTGTTTTATGCATCACCCCACCTCACCTTTCCCGTTAAGCAGCCATAGTGTGTTTTCTAAACGTGCGACTCTGTTCTGTTTTGTAATTCAGTTCAAGGGTAGCGGTTTTTACATTCCCTCTGTAAGTGATATCTTATGATAAGTGTCTTTTTCTGTGTGACTTATTTCACTTAGAATCGTCGTACCTAAATCCACTCATCATGCTGCTCCTAGCCTTATGACGTTGATTTCATGGCTGAGTGATATTCCATTGTACATAAGGACCACAACTTCTTTATCCATTCTTCTCTTTCCTGGGATGTTTAAGGTGTAACGAAGTGGAGGTTCTTGTCAACAGAGCAGCCCTAAACTTTGGGGTGCCTGTGTCTTGCTGATTTTTAGTTTTCCCAATTTATACGCCCATGAGTGGAAGTGCCCTATGCTCTCTAAGCTGAGTTTTTTAGATGTTTCAGGACACACCGTACACTTCTCCAGAGTGGCTGTTGGCAATTTACAGCCCGCCCATCAGCGTAGCAAGGCTCCCATTTCTCCATGGCCTGTCCTGCATTTCTGGTTTTGACACTTTATTCAGCATGGCCCTTTTGACCGATGGGAAGCGAGACTTCTTTGTAGCGCTGATTTGCCTTTCCAGGTTGCTTGGTTGGCCAAAAAGGGCGTATGCGTTTTTTCCTGAATATATTCAGGAAAAAACGCATACGCCCTTTTTGGCCAAGGGCATCATTGTCGAGGTTTTGCCGCTTTTCCTGTGCTTTAAAGGCGATTCGAATCTACCTCCTGAAATCGGTTTCCTGCAATTCTGCCTTGCTTTCAAATCCTCTTCGTTGCCTTCCCTCCATATATTTGTGGACGAGAGTTATCATTTCTAACTCTGCAGGTTTGTGAATTGCAGTGCCCCTGAGCTCCATTTTTCAACTCGCTTTCTTGGGAGCTGGCCGCAAAAGCGCAGGATTGCTTCAGGCCCTATTCTGGCTCCGGGCGGCAGGCTGAGCCTGTGGTTAATTCTGCTTCCTGATGGGAAAATAGAGTGACCTGTGCCTGTCCCAACACCTAGAGCTAGTCTCTCATTGGTTCCCCCTCTTCCCGTTCATCCTCAGGACAAATTGCAACGTGTTCGGAACAGGAGGTTAAAGGTGCTGATTCTCCAAGGAGGGAGATTGCTAGTAAAGCGGCTGGAATGGCGAACCGGAGCACAAGGAGATGAGAAATGAGGTGCGTTTTAGAAACCTTTCCCGGTCACACGGTGTACCATCTTCTGGGTTTCTCGTGCATGTTTTCGACGTAGGACGATGCCCTTGAACCTGGAGATTTGGGACCCATGGGATGGGTACCACGCCGTATTACTTTACAGGGTCTGCGTTAGCTCACCCAACCTCACCAAACCTCTCAGCCCCAAGAGTGTCCTCCCTTATGTCTCAATCAGCTGTGGGTCTAGATATGGTCAATCCAGGTGGCATCGCAGCCCCTGAACGAATTTTGTAAGAATTTCTCTCTCTTTCACTGTCTTTGTTTCACGGGTTTTTAAAAGTAATTGATTTTTATAATAGGGTTTAGCTGCTTTGCACTGCTGTGTTTATGCCGCTTTACACCCACTTGACTCACTTACAGAGAGATATCAATACATAGGTTTTAAGATTCTTACTAGTCAGATATATTCTTGGGCGGTGAATAGGGGGCGTTGAGTCCAGTTCACTGAGCAAGGAGTAGGTCTGGTCTATTACATATTGGGTTTATGGAACGGTATCTGAGCTAATTTGAAACCCTTGTTTTATGCATCACCCCACCTCACCTTTCCCGTTAAGCAGCCATAGTGTGTTTTCTAAACGTGCGACTCTGTTCTGTTTTGTAATTCAGTTCAAGGGTAGCGGTTTTTACATTCCCTCTGTAAGTGATATCTTATGATAAGTGTCTTTTTCTGTGTGACTTATTTCACTTAGAATCGTCGTACCTAAATCCACTCATCATGCTGCTCCTAGCCTTATGACGTTGATTTCATGGCTGAGTGATATTCCATTGTACATAAGGACCACAACTTCTTTATCCATTCTTCTCTTTCCTGGGATGTTTAAGGTGTAACGAAGTGGAGGTTCTTGTCAACAGAGCAGCCCTAAACTTTGGGGTGCCTGTGTCTTGCTGATTTTTAGTTTTCCCAATTTATACGCCCATGAGTGGAAGTGCCCTATGCTCTCTAAGCTGAGTTTTTTAGATGTTTCAGGACACACCGTACACTTCTCCAGAGTGGCTGTTGGCAATTTACAGCCCGCCCATCAGCGTAGCAAGGCTCCCATTTCTCCATGGCCTGTCCTGCATTTCTGGTTTTGACACTTTATTCAGCATGGCCCTTTTGACCGATGGGAAGCGAGACTTCTTTGTAGCGCTGATTTGCCTTTCCAGGTTGCTTGGTTGGCCAAAAAGGGCGTATGCGTTTTTTCCTGAATATATTCAGGAAAAAACGCATACGCCCTTTTTGGCCAAGGGCATCATTGTCGAGGTTTTGCCGCTTTTCCTGTGCTTTAAAGGCGATTCGAATCTACCTCCTGAAATCGGTTTCCTGCAATTCTGCCTTGCTTTCAAATCCTCTTCGTTGCCTTCCCTCCATATATTTGTGGACGAGAGTTATCATTTCTAACTCTGCAGGTTTGTGAATTGCAGTGCCCCTGAGCTCCATTTTTCAACTCGCTTTCTTGGGAGCTGGCCGCAAAAGCGCAGGATTGCTTCAGGCCCTATTCTGGCTCCGGGCGGCAGGCTGAGCCTGTGGTTAATTCTGCTTCCTGATGGGAAAATAGAGTGACCTCTGCCTGTCCCAACACCTAGAGCTAGTCTCTCATTGGTTCCCCCTCTTCCCGTTCATCCTCAGGACAAATTGCAACGTGTTCGGAACAGGAGGTTAAAGGTGCTGATTCTCCAAGGAGGGAGATTGCTAGTAAAGCGGCTGGAATGGCGAACCGGAGCACAAGGAGATGAGAAATGAGGTGCGTTTTAGAAACCTTTCCCGGTCACACGGTGTACCATCTTCTGGGTTGCTCGTGCATGTTTTCGACGTAGGACGATGCCCTTGAACCTGGAGATTTGGGACCCATGGGATGGGTACCACGCCGTATTACTTTACAGGGTCTGCGTTAGCTCACCCAACCTCACCAAACCTCTCAGCCCCAAGAGTGTCCTCCCTTATGTCTCAATCAGCTGTGGGTCTAGATATGGTCAATCCAGGTGGCATCGCAGCCCCTGAACGAATTTTGTAAGAATTTCTCTCTCTTTCACTGTCTTTGTTTCACGGGTTTTTAAAAGTAATTGATTTTTATAATAGGGTTTAGCTGCTTTGCACTGCTGTGTTTATGCCGCTTTACACCCACTTGACTCACTTACAGAGAGATATCAATACATAGGTTTTAAGATTCTTACTAGTCAGATATATTCTTGGGCGGTGAATAGGGGGCGTTGAGTCCAGTTCACTGAGCAAGGAGTAGGTCTGGTCTATTACATATTGGGTTTATGGAACGGTATCTGAGCTAATTTGAAACCCTTGTTTTATGCATCACCCCACCTCACCTTTCCCGTTAAGCAGCCATAGTGTGTTTTCTAAACGTGCGACTCTGTTCTGTTTTGTAATTCAGTTCAAAGGTAGCGGTTTTTACATTCTCTCTGTAAGTGATATCTTATGATAAGTGTCTTTTTCTGTGTGACTTATTTCACTTAGAATCGTCGTACCTAAATCCACTCATCATGCTGCTCCTAGCCTTATGACGTTGATTTCATGGCTGAGTGATATTCCATTGTACATAAGGACCACAACTTCTTTATCCATTCTTCTCTTTCCTGGGATGTTTAAGGTGTAACGAAGTGGAGGTTCTTGTCAACAGAGCAGCCCTAAACTTTGGGGTGCCTGTGTCTTGCTGATTTTTAGTTTTCCCAATTTATACGCCCATGAGTGGAAGTGCCCTATGCTCTCTAAGCTGAGTTTTTTAGATGTTTCAGGACACACCGTACACTTCTCCAGAGTGGCTGTTGGCAATTTACAGCCCGCCCATCAGCGTAGCAAGGCTCCCATTTCTCCATGGCCTGTCCTGCATTTCTGGTTTTGACACTTTATTCAGCATGGCCCTTTTGACCGATGGGAAGCGAGACTTCTTTGTAGCGCTGATTTGCCTTTCCAGGTTGCTTGGTTGGCCAAGAAGGGCGTATGCGTTTTTTCCTGAATATATTCAGGAAAAAACGCATACGCCCTTTTTGGCCAAGGGCATCATTGTCGAGGTTTTGCCGCTTTTCCTGTGCTTTAAAGGCGATTCGAATCTACCTCCTGAAATCGGTTTCCTGCAATTCTGCCTTGCTTTCAAATCCTCTTCGTTGCCTTCCCTCCATATATTTGTGGACGAGAGTTATCATTTCTAACTCTGCAGGTTTGTGAATTGCAGTGCCCCTGAGCTCCATTTTTCAACTCGCTTTCTTGGGAGCTGGCCGCAAAAGCGCAGGATTGCTTCAGGCCCTATTCTGGCTCCGGGCGGCAGGCTGAGCCTGTGGTTAATTCTGCTTCCTGATGGGAAAATAGAGTGACCTCTGCCTGTCCCAACACCTAGAGCTAGTCTCTCATTGGTTCCCCCTCTTCCCGTTCATCCTCAGGACAAATTGCAACGTGTTCGGGACAGGAGGTTAAAGGTGCTGATTCTCCAAGGAGGGAGATTGCTAGTAAAGCGGCTGGAATGGCGAACCGGAGCACAAGGAGATGAGAAATGAGGTGCGTTTTAGAAACCTTTCCCGGTCACACGGTGCACCATCTTCTGGGTTTCTCGTGCATGTTTTCGACGTAGGACGATGCCCTTGAACCTGGAGATTTGGGACCCATGGGATGGGTACCACGCCGTATTACTTTACAGGGTCTGCGTTAGCTCACCCAACCTCACCAAACCTCTCAGCCCCAAGAGTGTCCTCCCTTATGTCTCAATCAGCTGTGGGTCTAGATATGGTCAATCCAGGTGGCATCGCAGCCCCTGAACGAATTTTGTAAGAATTTCTCTCTCTTTCACTGTCTTTGTTTCACGGGTTTTTAAAAGTAATTGATTTTTATAATAGGGTTTAGCTGCTTTGCACTGCTGTGTTTATGCCGCTTTACACCCACTTGACTCACTTACAGAGAGATATCAATACATAGGTTTTAAGATTCTTACTAGTCAGATATATTCTTGGGCGGTGAATAGGGGGCGTTGAGTCCAGTTCACTGAGCAAGGAGTAGGTCTGGTCTATTACATATTGGGTTTATGGAACGGTATCTGAGCTAATTTGAAACCCTTGTTTTATGCATCACCCCACCTCACCTTTCCCGTTAAGCAGCCATAGTGTGTTTTCTAAACGTGCGACTCTGTTCTGTTTTGTAATTCAGTTCAAGGGTAGCGGTTTTTACATTCCCTCTGTAAGTGATATCTTATGATAAGTGTCTTTTTCTGTGTGACTTATTTCACTTAGAATCGTCGTACCTAAATCCACTCATCATGCTGCTCCTAGCCTTATGACGTTGATTTCATGGCTGAGTGATATTCCATTGTACATAAGGACCACAACTTCTTTATCCATTCTTCTCTTTCCTGGGATGTTTAAGGTGTAACGAAGTGGAGGTTCTTGTCAACAGAGCAGCCCTAAACTTTGGGGTGCCTGTGTCTTGCTGATTTTTAGTTTTCCCAATTTATACGCCCATGAGTGGAAGTGCCCTATGCTCTCTAAGCTGAGTTTTTTAGATGTTTCAGGACACACCGTACACTTCTCCAGAGTGGCTGTTGGCAATTTACAGCCCGCCCATCAGCGTAGCAAGGCTCCCATTTCTCCATGGCCTGTCCTGCATTTCTGGTTTTGACACTTTATTCAGCATGGCCCTTTTGACCGATGGGAAGCGAGACTTCTTTGTAGCGCTGATTTGCCTTTCCAGGTTGCTTGGTTGGCCAAAAAGGGCGTATGCGTTTTTTCCTGAATATATTCAGGAAAAAACGCATACGCCCTTTTTGGCCAAGGGCATCATTGTCGAGGTTTTGCCGCTTTTCCTGTGCTTTAAAGGCGATTCGAATCTACCTCCTGAAATCGGTTTCCTGCAATTCTGCCTTGCTTTCAAATCCTCTTCGTTGCCTTCCCTCCATATATTTGTGGACGAGAGTTATCATTTCTAACTCTGCAGGTTTGTGAATTGCAGTGCCCCTGAGCTCCATTTTTCAACTCGCTTTCTTGGGAGCTGGCCGCAAAAGCGCAGGATTGCTTCAGGCCCTATTCTGGCTCCGGGCGGCAGGCTGAGCCTGTGGTTAATTCTGCTTCCTGATGGGAAAATAGAGTGACCTCTGCCTGTCCCAACACCTAGAGCTAGTCTCTCATTGGTTCCCCCTCTTCCCGTTCATCCTCAGGACAAATTGCAACGTGTTCGGAACAGGAGGTTAAAGGTGCTGATTCTCCAAGGAGGGAGATTGCTAGTAAAGCGGCTGGAATGGCGAACCGGAGCACAAGGAGATGAGAAATGAGGTGCGTTTTAGAAACCTTTCCCGGTCACACGGTGTACCATCTTCTGGGTTTCTCGTGCATGTTTTCGACGTAGGACGATGCCCTTGAACCTGGATATTTGGGACCCATGGGATGGGTACCACGCCGTATTACTTTACAGGGTCTGCGTTAGCTCACCCAACCTCACCAAACCTCTCAGCCCCAAGAGTGTCCTCCCTTATGTCTCAATCAGCTGTGGGTCTAGATATGGTCAATCCAGGTGGCATCGCAGCCCCTGAACGAATTTTGTAAGAATTTCTCTCTCTTTCACTGTCTTTGTTTCACGGGTTTTTAAAAGTAATTGATTTTTATAATAGGGTTTAGCTGCTTTGCACTGCTGTGTTTATGCCGCTTTACACCCACTTGACTCACTTACAGAGAGATATCAATACATAGGTTTTAAGATTCTTACTAGTCAGATATATTCTTGGGCGGTGAATAGGGGGCGTTGAGTCCAGTTCACTGAGCAAGGAGTAGGTCTGGTCTATTACATATTGGGTTTATGGAACGGTATCTGAGCTAATTTGAAACCCTTGTTTTATGCATCACCCCACCTCACCTTTCCCGTTAAGCAGCCATAGTGTGTTTTCTAAACGTGCGACTCTGTTCTGTTTTGTAATTCAGTTCAAAGGTAGCGGTTTTTACATTCTCTCTGTAAGTGATATCTTATGATAAGTGTCTTTTTCTGTGTGACTTATTTCACTTAGAATCGTCGTACCTAAATCCACTCATCATGCTGCTCCTAGCCTTATGACGTTGATTTCATGGCTGAGTGATATTCCATTGTACATAAGGACCACAACTTCTTTATCCATTCTTCTCTTTCCTGGGATGTTTAAGGTGTAACGAAGTGGAGGTTCTTGTCAACAGAGCAGCCCTAAACTTTGGGGTGCCTGTGTCTTGCTGATTTTTAGTTTTCCCAATTTATACGCCCATGAGTGGAAGTGCCCTATGCTCTCTAAGCTGAGTTTTTTAGATGTTTCAGGACACACCGTACACTTCTCCAGAGTGGCTGTTGGCAATTTACAGCCCGCCCATCAGCGTAGCAAGGCTCCCATTTCTCCATGGCCTGTCCTGCATTTCTGGTTTTGACACTTTATTCAGCATGGCCCTTTTGACCGATGGGAAGCGAGACTTCTTTGTAGCGCTGATTTGCCTTTCCAGGTTGCTTGGTTGGCCAAGAAGGGCGTATGCGTTTTTTCCTGAATATATTCAGGAAAAAACGCATACGCCCTTTTTGGCCAAGGGCATCATTGTCGAGGTTTTGCCGCTTTTCCTGTGCTTTAAAGGCGATTCGAATCTACCTCCTGAAATCGGTTTCCTGCAATTCTGCCTTGCTTTCAAATCCTCTTCGTTGCCTTCCCTCCATATATTTGTGGACGAGAGTTATCATTTCTAACTCTGCAGGTTTGTGAATTGCAGTGCCCCTGAGCTCCATTTTTCAACTCGCTTTCTTGGGAGCTGGCCGCAAAAGCGCAGGATTGCTTCAGGCCCTATTCTGGCTCCGGGCGGCAGGCTGAGCCTGTGGTTAATTCTGCTTCCTGATGGGAAAATAGAGTGACCTCTGCCTGTCCCAACACCTAGAGCTAGTCTCTCATTGGTTCCCCCTCTTCCCGTTCATCCTCAGGACAAATTGCAACGTGTTCGGGACAGGAGGTTAAAGGTGCTGATTCTCCAAGGAGGGAGATTGCTAGTAAAGCGGCTGGAATGGCGAACCGGAGCACAAGGAGATGAGAAATGAGGTGCGTTTTAGAAACCTTTCCCGGTCACACGGTGCACCATCTTCTGGGTTTCTCGTGCATGTTTTCGACGTAGGACGATGCCCTTGAACCTGGAGATTTGGGACCCATGGGATGGGTACCACGCCGTATTACTTTACAGGGTCTGCGTTAGCTCACCCAACCTCACCAAACCTCTCAGCCCCAAGAGTGTCCTCCCTTATGTCTCAATCAGCTGTGGGTCTAGATATGGTCAATCCAGGTGGCATCGCAGCCCCTGAACGAATTTTGTAAGAATTTCTCTCTCTTTCACTGTCTTTGTTTCACGGGTTTTTAAAAGTAATTGATTTTTATAATAGGGTTTAGCTGCTTTGCACTGCTGTGTTTATGCCGCTTTACACCCACTTGACTCACTTACAGAGAGATATCAATACATAGGTTTTAAGATTCTTACTAGTCAGATATATTCTTGGGCGGTGAATAGGGGGCGTTGAGTCCAGTTCACTGAGCAAGGAGTAGGTCTGGTCTATTACATATTGGGTTTATGGAACGGTATCTGAGCTAATTTGAAACCCTTGTTTTATGCATCACCCCACCTCACCTTTCCCGTTAAGCAGCCATAGTGTGTTTTCTAAACGTGCGACTCTGTTCTGTTTTGTAATTCAGTTCAAAGGTAGCGGTTTTTACATTCTCTCTGTAAGTGATATCTTATGATAAGTGTCTTTTTCTGTGTGACTTATTTCACTTAGAATCGTCGTACCTAAATCCACTCATCATGCTGCTCCTAGCCTTATGACGTTGATTTCATGGCTGAGTGATATTCCATTGTACATAAGGACCACAACTTCTTTATCCATTCTTCTCTTTCCTGGGATGTTTAAGGTGTAACGAAGTGGAGGTTCTTGTCAACAGAGCAGCCCTAAACTTTGGGGTGCCTGTGTCTTGCTGATTTTTAGTTTTCCCAATTTATACGCCCATGAGTGGAAGTGCCCTATGCTCTCTAAGCTGAGTTTTTTAGATGTTTCAGGACACACCGTACACTTCTCCAGAGTGGCTGTTGGCAATTTACAGCCCGCCCATCAGCGTAGCAAGGCTCCCATTTCTCCATGGCCTGTCCTGCATTTCTGGTTTTGACACTTTATTCAGCATGGCCCTTTTGACCGATGGGAAGCGAGACTTCTTTGTAGCGCTGATTTGCCTTTCCAGGTTGCTTGGTTGGCCAAAAAGGGCGTATGCGTTTTTTCCTGAATATATTCAGGAAAAAACGCATACGCCCTTTTTGGCCAAGGGCATCATTGTCGAGGTTTTGCCGCTTTTCCTGTGCTTTAAAGGCGATTCGAATTTACCTCCTGAAATCTGTTTCCTGCAATTCTGCCTTGCTTTCAAATCCTCTTCGTTGCCTTCCCTCCATATATTTGTGGACGAGAGTTATCATTTCTAACTCTGCAGGTTTGTGAATTGCAGTGCCCCTGAGCTCCATTTTTCAACTCGCTTTCTTGGGAGCTGGCCGCAAAAGCGCAGGACTGCTTCAGGCCCTATTCTGGCTCCGGGCGGCAGGCTGAGCCTGTGGTTAATTCTGCTTCCTGATGGGAAAATAGAGTGACCTGTGCCTGTCCCAACACCTAGAGCTAGTCTCTCATTGGTTCCCCCTCTTCCCGTTCATCCTCAGGACAAATTGCAACGTGTTCGGAACAGGAGGTTAAAGGTGCTGATTCTCCAAGGAGGGAGATTGCTAGTAAAGCGGCTGGAATGTCGAACCGGAGCACAAGGAGATGAGAAATGAGGTGCGTTTTAGAAACCTTTCCCGGTCACACGGTGTACCATCTTCTGGGTTTCTCGTGCATGTTTTCGACGTAGGACGATGCCCTTGAACCTGGAGATTTGGGACCCATGGGATGGGTACCACGCCGTATTACTTTACAGGGTCTGCGTTAGCTCACCCAACCTCACCAAACCTCTCAGCCCCAAGAGTGTCCTCCCTTATGTCTCAATCAGCTGTGGGTCTAGATATGGTCAATCCAGGTGGCATCGCAGCCCCTGAACGAATTTTGTAAGAATTTCTCTCTCTTTCACTGTCTTTGTTTCACGGGTTTTTAAAAGTAATTGATTTTTATAATAGGGTTTAGCTGCTTTGCACTGCTGTGTTTATGCCGCTTTACACCCACTTGACTCACTTACAGAGAGATATCAATACATAGGTTTTAAGATTCTTACTAGTCAGATATATTCTTGGGCGGTGAATAGGGGGCGTTGAGTCCAGTTCACTGAGCAAGGAGTAGGTCTTGTCTATTACATATTGGGTTTATGGAACGGTATCTGAGCTAATTTGAAACCCTTGTTTTATGCATCACCCCACCTCACCTTTCCCGTTAAGCAGCCATAGTGTGTTTTCTAAACGTGCGACTCTGTTCTGTTTTGTAATTCAGTTCAAAGGTAGCGGTTTTTACATTCTCTCTGTAAGTGATATCTTATGATAAGTGTCTTTTTCTGTGTGACTTATTTCACTTAGAATCGTCGTACCTAAATCCACTCATCATGCTGCTCCTAGCCTTATGACGTTGATTTCATGGCTGAGTGATATTCCATTGTACATAAGGACCACAACTTCTTTATCCATTCTTCTCTTTCCTGGGATGTTTAAGGTGTAACGAAGTGGAGGTTCTTGTCAACAGAGCAGCCCTAAACTTTGGGGTGCCTGTGTCTTGCTGATTTTTAGTTTTCCCAATTTATACGCCCATGAGTGGAAGTGCCCTATGCTCTCTAAGCTGAGTTTTTTAGATGTTTCAGGACACACCGTACACTTCTCCAGAGTGGCTGTTGGCAATTTACAGCCCGCCCATCAGCGTAGCAAGGCTCCCATTTCTCCATGGCCTGTCCTGCATTTCTGGTTTTGACACTTTATTCAGCATGGCCCTTTTGACCGATGGGAAGCGAGACTTCTTTGTAGCGCTGATTTGCCTTTCCAGGTTGCTTGGTTGGCCAAAAAGGGCGTATGCGTTTTTTCCTGAATATATTCAGGAAAAAACGCATACGCCCTTTTTGGCCAAGGGCATCATTGTCGAGGTTTTGCCGCTTTTCCTGTGCTTTAAAGGCGATTCGAATCTACCTCCTGAAATCGGTTTCCTGCAATTCTGCCTTGCTTTCAAATCCTCTTCGTTGCCTTCCCTCCATATATTTGTGGACGAGAGTTATCATTTCTAACTCTGCAGGTTTGTGAATTGCAGTGCCCCTGAGCTCCATTTTTCAACTCGCTTTCTTGGGAGCTGGCCGCAAAAGCGCAGGATTGCTTCAGGCCCTATTCTGGCTCCGGGCGGCAGGCTGAGCCTGTGGTTAATTCTGCTTCCTGATGGGAAAATAGAGTGACCTCTGCCTGTCCCAACACCTAGAGCTAGTCTCTCATTGGTTCCCCCTCTTCCCGTTCATCCTCAGGACAAATTGCAACGTGTACGGAACAGGAGGTTAAAGGTGCTGATTCTCCAAGGAGGGAGATTGCTAGTAAAGCGGCTGGAATGGCGAACCGGAGCACAAGGAGATGAGAAATGAGGTGCGTTTTAGAAACCTTTCCCGGTCACACGGTGTACCATCTTCTGGGTTTCTCGTGCATGTTTTCGACGTAGGACGATGCCCTTGAACCTGGAGATTTGGGACCCATGGGATGGGTACCACGCCGTATTACTTTACAGGGTCTGCGTTAGCTCACCCAACCTCACCAAACCTCTCAGCCCCAAGAGTGTCCTCCCTTATGTCTCAATCAGCTGTGGGTCTAGATATGGTCAATCCAGGTGGCATCGCAGCCCCTGAACGAATTTTGTAAGAATTTCTCTCTCTTTCACTGTCTTTGTTTCACGGGTTTTTAAAAGTAATTGATTTTTATAATAGGGTTTAGCTGCTTTGCACTGCTGTGTTTATGCCGCTTTACACCCACTTGACTCACTTACAGAGAGATATCAATACATAGGTTTTAAGATTCTTACTAGTCAGATATATTCTTGGGCGGTGAATAGGGGGCGTTGAGTCCAGTTCACTGAGCAAGGAGTAGGTCTTGTCTATTACATATTGGGTTTATGGAACGGTATCTGAGCTAATTTGAAACCCTTGTTTTATGCATCACCCCACCTCACCTTTCCCGTTAAGCAGCCATAGTGTGTTTTCTAAACGTGCGACTCTGTTCTGTTTTGTAATTCAGTTCAAAGGTAGCGGTTTTTACATTCTCTCTGTAAGTGATATCTTATGATAAGTGTCTTTTTCTGTGTGACTTATTTCACTTAGAATCGTCGTACCTAAATCCACTCATCATGCTGCTCCTAGCCTTATGACGTTGATTTCATGGCTGAGTGATATTCCATTGTACATAAGGACCACAACTTCTTTATCCATTCTTCTCTTTCCTGGGATGTTTAAGGTGTAACGAAGTGGAGGTTCTTGTCAACAGAGCAGCCCTAAACTTTGGGGTGCCTGTGTCTTGCTGATTTTTAGTTTTCCCAATTTATACGCCCATGAGTGGAAGTGCCCTATGCTCTCTAAGCTGAGTTTTTTAGATGTTTCAGGACACACCGTACACTTCTCCAGAGTGGCTGTTGGCAATTTACAGCCCGCCCATCAGCGTAGCAAGGCTCCCATTTCTCCATGGCCTGTCCTGCATTTCTGGTTTTGACACTTTATTCAGCATGGCCCTTTTGACCGATGGGAAGCGAGACTTCTTTGTAGCGCTGATTTGCCTTTCCAGGTTGCTTGGTTGGCCAAAAAGGGCGTATGCGTTTTTTCCTGAATATATTCAGGAAAAAACGCATACGCCCTTTTTGGCCAAGGGCATCATTGTCGAGGTTTTGCCGCTTTTCCTGTGCTTTAAAGGCGATTCGAATCTACCTCCTGAAATCGGTTTCCTGCAATTCTGCCTTGCTTTCAAATCCTCTTCGTTGCCTTCCCTCCATATATTTGTGGACGAGAGTTATCATTTCTAACTCTGCAGGTTTGTGAATTGCAGTGCCCCTGAGCTCCATTTTTCAACTCGCTTTCTTGGGAGCTGGCCGCAAAAGCGCAGGATTGCTTCAGGCCCTATTCTGGCTCCGGGCGGCAGGCTGAGCCTGTGGTTAATTCTGCTTCCTGATGGGAAAATAGAGTGACCTGTGCCTGTCCCAACACCTAGAGCTAGTCTCTCATTGGTTCCCCCTCTTCCCGTTCATCCTCAGGACAAATTGCAACGTGTTTGGAACAGGAGGTTAAAGGTGCTGATTCTCCAAGGAGGGAGATTGCTAGTAAAGCGGCTGGAATGGCGAACCGGAGCACAAGGAGATGAGAAATGAGGTGCGTTTTAGAAACCTTTCCCGGTCACACGGTGTACCATCTTCTGGGTTTCTCGTGCATGTTTTCGACGTAGGACGATGCCCTTGAACCTGGAGATTTGGGACCCATGGGATGGGTACCACGCCGTATTACTTTACAGGGTCTGCGTTAGCTCACCCAACCTCACCAAACCTCTCAGCCCCAAGAGTGTCCTCCCTTATGTCTCAATCAGCTGTGGGTCTAGATATGGTCAATCCAGGTGGCATCGCAGCCCCTGAACGAATTTTGTAAGAATTTCTCTCTCTTTCACTGTCTTTGTTTCACGGGTTTTTAAAAGTAATTGATTTTTATAATAGGGTTTAGCTGCTTTGCACTGCTGTGTTTATGCCGCTTTACACCCACTTGACTCACTTACAGAGAGATATCAATACATAGGTTTTAAGATTCTTACTAGTCAGATATATTCTTGGGCGGTGAATAGGGGGCGTTGAGTCCAGTTCACTGAGCAAGGAGTAGGTCTGGTCTATTACATATTGGGTTTATGGAACGGTATCTGAGCTAATTTGAAACCCTTGTTTTATGCATCACCCCACCTCACCTTTCCCGTTAAGCAGCCATAGTGTGTTTTCTAAACGTGCGACTCTGTTCTGTTTTGTAATTCAGTTCAAAGGTAGCGGTTTTTACATTCTCTCTGTAAGTGATATCTTATGATAAGTGTCTTTTTCTGTGTGACTTATTTCACTTAGAATCGTCGTACCTAAATCCACTCATCATGCTGCTCCTAGCCTTATGACGTTGATTTCATGGCTGAGTGATATTCCATTGTACATAAGGACCACAACTTCTTTATCCATTCTTCTCTTTCCTGGGATGTTTAAGGTGTAACGAAGTGGAGGTTCTTGTCAACAGAGCAGCCCTAAACTTTGGGGTGCCTGTGTCTTGCTGATTTTTAGTTTTCCCAATTTATACGCCCATGAGTGGAAGTGCCCTATGCTCTCTAAGCTGAGTTTTTTAGATGTTTCAGGACACACCGTACACTTCTCCAGAGTGGCTGTTGGCAATTTACAGCCCGCCCATCAGCGTAGCAAGGCTCCCATTTCTCCATGGCCTGTCCTGCATTTCTGGTTTTGACACTTTATTCAGCATGGCCCTTTTGACCGATGGGAAGCGAGACTTCTTTGTAGCGCTGATTTGCCTTTCCAGGTTGCTTGGTTGGCCAAAAAGGGCGTATGCGTTTTTTCCTGAATATATTCAGGAAAAAACGCATACGCCCTTTTTGGCCAAGGGCATCATTGTCGAGGTTTTGCCGCTTTTCCTGTGCTTTAAAGGCGATTCGAATCTACCTCCTGAAATCGGTTTCCTGCAATTCTGCCTTGCTTTCAAATCCTCTTCGTTGCCTTCCCTCCATATATTTGTGGACGAGAGTTATCATTTCTAACTCTGCAGGTTTGTGAATTGCAGTGCCCCTGAGCTCCATTTTTCAACTCGCTTTCTTGGGAGCTGGCCGCAAAAGCGCAGGATTGCTTCAGGCCCTATTCTGGCTCCGGGCGGCAGGCTGAGCCTGTGGTTAATTCTGCTTCCTGATGGGAAAATAGAGTGACCTGTGCCTGTCCCAACACCTAGAGCTAGTCTCTCATTGGTTCCCCCTCTTCCCGTTCATCCTCAGGACAAATTGCAACGTGTTTGGAACAGGAGGTTAAAGGTGCTGATTCTCCAAGGAGGGAGATTGCTAGTAAAGCGGCTGGAATGGCGAACCGGAGCACAAGGAGATGAGAAATGAGGTGCGTTTTAGAAACCTTTCCCGGTCACACGGTGTACCATCTTCTGGGTTTCTCGTGCATGTTTTCGACGTAGGACGATGCCCTTGAACCTGGAGATTTGGGACCCATGGGATGGGTACCACGCCGTATTACTTTACAGGGTCTGCGTTAGCTCACCCAACCTCACCAAACCTCTCAGCCCCAAGAGTGTCCTCCCTTATGTCTCAATCAGCTGTGGGTCTAGATATGGTCAATCCAGGTGGCATCGCAGCCCCTGAACGAATTTTGTAAGAATTTCTCTCTCTTTCACTGTCTTTGTTTCACGGGTTTTTAAAAGTAATTGATTTTTATAATAGGGTTTAGCTGCTTTGCACTGCTGTGTTTATGCCGCTTTACACCCACTTGACTCACTTACAGAGAGATATCAATACATAGGTTTTAAGATTCTTACTAGTCAGATATATTCTTGGGCGGTGAATAGGGGGCGTTGAGTCCAGTTCACTGAGCAAGGAGTAGGTCTGGTCTATTACATATTGGGTTTATGGAACGGTATCTGAGCTAATTTGAAACCCTTGTTTTATGCATCACCCCACCTCACCTTTCCCGTTAAGCAGCCATAGTGTGTTTTCTAAACGTGCGACTCTGTTCTGTTTTGTAATTCAGTTCAAAGGTAGCGGTTTTTACATTCTCTCTGTAAGTGATATCTTATGATAAGTGTCTTTTTCTGTGTGACTTATTTCACTTAGAATCGTCGTACCTAAATCCACTCATCATGCTGCTCCTAGCCTTATGACGTTGATTTCATGGCTGAGTGATATTCCATTGTACATAAGGACCACAACTTCTTTATCCATTCTTCTCTTTCCTGGGATGTTTCAGGTGTAACGAAGTGGAGGTTCTTGTCAACAGAGCAGCCCTAAACTTTGGGGTGCCTGTGTCTTGCTGATTTTTAGTTTTCCCAATTTATACGCCCATGAGTGGAAGTGCCCTATGCTCTCTAAGCTGAGTTTTTTAGATGTTTCAGGACACACCGTACACTTCTCCAGAGTGGCTGTTGGCAATTTACAGCCCGCCCATCAGCGTAGCAAGGCTCCCATTTCTCCATGGCCTGTCCTGCATTTCTGGTTTTGACACTTTATTCAGCATGGCCCTTTTGACCGATGGGAAGCGAGACTTCTTTGTAGCGCTGATTTGCCTTTCCAGGTTGCTTGGTTGGCCAAAAAGGGCGTATGCGTTTTTTCCTGAATATATTCAGGAAAAAACGCATACGCCCTTTTTGGCCAAGGGCATCATTGTCGAGGTTTTGCCGCTTTTCCTGTGCTTTAAAGGCGATTCGAATCTACCTCCTGAAATCGGTTTCCTGCAATTCTGCCTTGCTTTCAAATCCTCTTCGTTGCCTTCCCTCCATATATTTGTGGACGAGAGTTATCATTTCTAACTCTGCAGGTTTGTGAATTGCAGTGCCCCTGAGCTCCATTTTTCAACTCGCTTTCTTGGGAGCTGGCCGCAAAAGCGCAGGATTGCTTCAGGCCCTATTCTGGCTCCGGGCGGCAGGCTGAGCCTGTGGTTAATTCTGCTTCCTGATGGGAAAATAGAGTGACCTCTGCCTGTCCCAACACCTAGAGCTAGTCTCTCATTGGTTCCCCCTCTTCCCGTTCATCCTCAGGACAAATTGCAACGTGTACGGAACAGGAGGTTAAAGGTGCTGATTCTCCAAGGAGGGAGATTGCTAGTAAAGCGGCTGGAATGGCGAACCGGAGCACAAGGAGATGAGAAATGAGGTGCGTTTTAGAAACCTTTCCCGGTCACACGGTGTACCATCTTCTGGGTTTCTCGTGCATGTTTTCGACGTAGGACGATGCCCTTGAACCTGGAGATTTGGGACCCATGGGATGGGTACCACGCCGTATTACTTTACAGGGTCTGCGTTAGCTCACCCAACCTCACCAAACCTCTCAGCCCCAAGAGTGTCCTCCCTTATGTCTCAATCAGCTGTGGGTCTAGATATGGTCAATCCAGGTGGCATCGCAGCCCCTGAACGAATTTTGTAAGAATTTCTCTCTCTTTCACTGTCTTTGTTTCACGGGTTTTTAAAAGTAATTGATTTTTATAATAGGGTTTAGCTGCTTTGCACTGCTGTGTTTATGCCGCTTTACACCCACTTGACTCACTTACAGAGAGATATCAATACATAGGTTTTAAGATTCTTACTAGTCAGATATATTCTTGGGCGGTGAATAGGGGGCGTTGAGTCCAGTTCACTGAGCAAGGAGTAGGTCTTGTCTATTACATATTGGGTTTATGGAACGGTATCTGAGCTAATTTGAAACCCTTGTTTTATGCATCACCCCACCTCACCTTTCCCGTTAAGCAGCCATAGTGTGTTTTCTAAACGTGCGACTCTGTTCTGTTTTGTAATTCAGTTCAAAGGTAGCGGTTTTTACATTCTCTCTGTAAGTGATATCTTATGATAAGTGTCTTTTTCTGTGTGACTTATTTCACTTAGAATCGTCGTACCTAAATCCACTCATCATGCTGCTCCTAGCCTTATGACGTTGATTTCATGGCTGAGTGATATTCCATTGTACATAAGGACCACAACTTCTTTATCCATTCTTCTCTTTCCTGGGATGTTTAAGGTGTAACGAAGTGGAGGTTCTTGTCAACAGAGCAGCCCTAAACTTTGGGGTGCCTGTGTCTTGCTGATTTTTAGTTTTCCCAATTTATACGCCCATGAGTGGAAGTGCCCTATGCTCTCTAAGCTGAGTTTTTTAGATGTTTCAGGACACACCGTACACTTCTCCAGAGTGGCTGTTGGCAATTTACAGCCCGCCCATCAGCGTAGCAAGGCTCCCATTTCTCCATGGCCTGTCCTGCATTTCTGGTTTTGACACTTTATTCAGCATGGCCCTTTTGACCGATGGGAAGCGAGACTTCTTTGTAGCGCTGATTTGCCTTTCCAGGTTGCTTGGTTGGCCAAAAAGGGCGTATGCGTTTTTTCCTGAATATATTCAGGAAAAAACGCATACGCCCTTTTTGGCCAAGGGCATCATTGTCGAGGTTTTGCCGCTTTTCCTGTGCTTTAAAGGCGATTCGAATCTACCTCCTGAAATCGGTTTCCTGCAATTCTGCCTTGCTTTCAAATCCTCTTCGTTGCCTTCCCTCCATATATTTGTGGACGAGAGTTATCATTTCTAACTCTGCAGGTTTGTGAATTGCAGTGCCCCTGAGCTCCATTTTTCAACTCGCTTTCTTGGGAGCTGGCTGCAAAAGCGCAGGATTGCTTCAGGCCCTATTCTGGCTCCGGGCGGCAGGCTGAGCCTGTGGTTAATTCTGCTTCCTGATGGGAAAATAGAGTGACCTGTGCCTGTCCCAACACCTAGAGCTAGTCTCTCATTGGTTCCCCCTCTTCCCGTTCATCCTCAGGACAAATTGCAACGTGTTCGGAACAGGAGGTTAAAGGTGCTGATTCTCCAAGGAGGGAGATTGCTAGTAAAGCGGCTGGAATGGCGAACCGGAGCACAAGGAGATGAGAAATGAGGTGCGTTTTAGAAACCTTTCCCGGTCACACGGTGTACCATCTTCTGGGTTTCTCGTGCATGTTTTCGACGTAGGACGATGCCCTTGAACCTGGAGATTTGGGACCCATGGGATGGGTACCACGCCGTATTACTTTACAGGGTCTGCGTTAGCTCACCCAACCTCACCAAACCTCTCAGCCCCAAGAGTGTCCTCCCTTATGTCTCAATCAGCTGTGGGTCTAGATATGGTCAATCCAGGTGGCATCGCAGCCCCTGAACGAATTTTGTAAGAATTTCTCTCTCTTTCACTGTCTTTGTTTCACGGGTTTTTAAAAGTAATTGATTTTTATAATAGGGTTTAGCTGCTTTGCACTGCTGTGTTTATGCCGCTTTACACCCACTTGACTCACTTACAGAGAGATATCAATACATAGGTTTTAAGATTCTTACTAGTCAGATATATTCTTGGGCGGTGAATAGGGGGCGTTGAGTCCAGTTCACTGAGCAAGGAGTAGGTCTGGTCTATTACATATTGGGTTTATGAAACGGTATCTGAGCTAATTTGAAACCCTTGTTTTATGCATCACCCCACCTCACCTTTCCCGTTAAGCAGCCATAGTGTGTTTTCTAAACGTGTGACTCTGTTCTGTTTTGTAATTCAGTTCAAGGGTAGCGGTTTTTACATTCTCTCTGTAAGTGATATCTTATGATAAGTGTCTTTTTCTGTGTGACTTATTTCACTTAGAATCGTCGTACCTAAATCCACTCATCATGCTGCTCCTAGCCTTATGACGTTGATTTCATGGCTGAGTGATATTCCATTGTACATAAGGACCACAACTTCTTTATCCATTCTTCTATTTCCTGGGATGTTTCAGGTGTAACGAAGTGGAGCTTCTTGTCAACAGAGCAGCCCTAAACTTTGGGGTGCCTGTGTCTTGCTGATTTTTAGTTTTCCCAATTTATACGCCCATGAGTGGAAGTGCCCTATGCTCTCTAAGCTGAGTTTTTTCGATGTTTCAGGACACACCGTACACTTCTCCAGAGTGGCTGTTGGCAATTTACAGCCCGCCCATCAGCGTAGCAAGGCTCCCATTTCTCCATGGCCTGTCCTGCATTTCTGGTTTTGACACTTTATTCAGCATGGCCCTTTTGACCGATGGGAAGCGAGACTTCTTTGTAGCGCTGATTTGCCTTTCCAGGTTGCTTGGTTGGCCAAAAAGGGCGTATGCGTTTTTTCCTGAATATATTCAGGAAAAAACGCATACGCCCTTTTTGGCCAAGGGCATCATTGTCGAGGTTTTGCCGCTTTTCCTGTGCTTTAAAGGCGATTCGAATCTACCTCCTGAAATCGGTTTCCTGCAATTCTGCCTTGCTTTCAAATCCTCTTCGTAGCCTTCCCTCCATATATTTGTGGACGAGAGTTATCATTTCTAACTCTGCAGGTTTGTGAATTGCAGTGCCCCTGAGCTCCATTTTTCAACTCGCTTTCTTGGGAGCTGGCCGCAAAAGCGCAGGATTGCTTCAGGCCCTATTCTGGCTCCGGGCGGCAGGCTGAGCCTGTGGTTAATTCTGCTACCTAATGGGAAAATAGAGTGACCTGTGCCTGTCCCAACACCTAGAGCTAGTCTCTCATTGGTTCCCCCTCTTCCCGTTCATCCTCAGGACAAATTGCAACGTGTACGGAACAGGAGGTTAAAGGCGCTGATTCTCCCAGGAGGGAGATTGCTAGTAAAGCGGCTGGAATGGCGAACCGGAGCACAAGGAGATGAGAAATGAGGTGCGTTTTAGAAACCTTTCCCGGTCACACGGTGTACCATCTTCTGGGTTTCTCGTGCATGTTTTCGACGTAGGAAGATGCCCTTGACCCTGGAGATTTGGGACCCATGGGATGGGTACCAAGCCATATTACTTTACAGGGTCTGCGTTAGCTCACCCAACCTCACCAAACCTCTCAGCCCCAAGAGTGTCCACCCTTATGTCTCAATCAGCTGTGGGTCTAGATATGGTCAATCCAGGTGGCATCGCAGCCCCTGAACGAATTTTGTAAGAATTTCTCTCTCTTTCACTGTCTTTGTTTCACGGGTTTTTAAAAGTAATTGATTTTTATAATAGGGTTTAGCTGCTTTGCACTGCTGTGTTTATGCCGCTTTTCACCCACTTGACTCACTTACAGATAGATATCAATACATAGGTTTTAAGATTCTTACTAGTCAGATATAATCTTGGGCGGTGAATAGGGGGCGTTGAGTCCAGTTCACTGAGCAAGGAGTAGGTCTGGTCTATTACATATTGGGTTTATGGAACGGTATCTGCGCTGATTTGAAACCCTTGTTTTATGCATCACCCCACCTCACCTTTCCCGTTAAGCAGCCATAGTGTGTTTTCTAAACGTGTGACTCTGTTCTGTTTTGTAATTCAGTTCAAGGGTAGCGGTTTTTACATTCTCTCTGTAAGTGATATCTTATGATAAGTGTCTTTTTCTGTGTGACTTATTTCACTTAGAATCGTCGTACCTAAATCCACTCATCATGCTGCTCCTAGCCTTATGACGTTGATTTCATGGCTGAGTGATATTCCATTGTACATAAGGACCACAACTTCTTTATCCATTCTTCTCTTTCCTGGGATGTTTAAGGTGTAACGAAGTGGAGGTTCTTGTCAACAGAGCAGCCCTAAACTTTGGGGTGCCTGTGTCTTGCTGATTTTTAGTTTTCCCAATTTATACGCCCATGAGTGGAAGTGCCCTATGCTCTCTAAGCTGAGTTTTTTAGATGTTTCAGGACACACCGTACACTTTTCCAGAGTGGCTGTTGGCAATTTACAGCCCGCCCATCAGCGTAGCAAGGCTCCCATTTCTCCATGGCCTGTCCTGCATTTCTGGTTTTGACACTTTATTCAGCATGGCCCTTTTGACCGATGGGAAGCGAGACTTCTTTGTAGCGCTGATTTGCCTTTCCAGGTTGCTTGGTTGGCCAAAAAGGGCGTATGCGTTTTTTCCTGAATATATTCAGGAAAAAACGCATACGCCCTTTTTGGCCAAGGGCATCATTGTGGAGGTTTTGCCGCTTTTCCTGTGCTTTAAAGGCGATTCGAATCTACCTCCTGAAATCGGTTTCCTGCAATTCTGCCTTGCTTTCAAATCCTCTTCGTAGCCTTCCCTCCATATATTTGTGGACGAGAGTTATCATTTCTAACTCTGCAGGTTTGTGAATTGCAGTGCCCCTGAGCTCCATTTTTCAACTCGCTTTCTTGGGAGCTGGCCGCAAAAGCGCAGGATTGCTTCAGGCCCTATTCTGGCTCCGGGCGGCAGGCTGAGCCTGTGGTTAATTCTGCTACCTGATGGGAAAATAGAGTGACCTGTGCCTGTCCCAACACCTAGAGCTAGTCTCTCATTGGTTCCCCCTCTTCCCGTTCATCCTCAGGACAAATTGCAACGTGTACGGAACAGGAGGTTAAAGGCGCTGATTCTCCAAGGAGGGAGATTGCTAGTAAAGCGGCTGGAATGGCGAACCGGAGCACAAGGAGATGAGACATGAGGTGCGTTTTAGAAACCTTTCCCGGTCACACGGTGTACCATCTTCTGGGTTTCTCGTGCATGTTTTCGACGTAGGAAGATGCCCTTGACCCTGGAGATTTGGGACCCATGGGATGGGTACCACGCCGTATTACTTTACAGGGTCTGCGTTAGCTCACCCAACCTCACCAAACCTCTCAGCCCCAAGAGTGTCCACCCTTATGTCTCAATCAGCTGTGGGTCTAGATATGGTCAATCCAGGTGGCATCGCAGCCCCTGAACGAGTTTTGTAAGAATTTCTCTCTCTTTCACTGTCTTTGTTTCATGGGTTTTTAAAAGTAATTGATTTTTATAATAGGGTTTAGCTGCTTTGCACTGCTGTGTTTATGCCGCTTTTCACCCACTTGACTCACTTACAGATAGATATCAATACATAGGTTTTAAGATTCTTACTAGTCAGATATATTCTTGGGCGGTGAATAGGGGGCGTTGAGTCCAGTTCACTGAGCAAGGAGTAGGTCTTGTCTATTACATATTGGGTTTATGGAACGGTATCTGAGCTAATTTGAAACCCTTGTTTTATGCATCACCCCACCTCACCTTTCCCGTTAAGCAGCCATAGTGTGTTTTCTAAACGTGCGACTCTGTTCTGTTTTGTAATTCAGTTCAAGGGTAGCGGTTTTTACATTCTCTCTGTAAGTGATATCTTATGATAAGTGTCTTTTTCTGTGTGACTTATTTCACTTAGAATCGTCGTACCTAAATCCACTCATCATGCTGCTCCTAGCCTTATGACGTTGATTTCATGGCTGAGTGATATTCCATTGTACATAAGGACCACAACTTCTTTATCCATTCTTCTCTTTCCTGGGATGTTTAAGGTGTAACGAAGTGGAGGTTCTTGTCAACAGAGCAGCCCTAAACTTTGGGGTGCCTGTGTCTTGCTGATTTTTAGTTTTCCCAATTTATACGCCCATGAGTGGAAGTGCCCTATGCTCTCTAAGCTGAGTTTTTTAGATGTTTCAGGACACACCGTACACTTCTCCAGAGTGGCTGTTGGCAATTTACAGCCCGCCCATCAGTGTAGCAAGGCTCCCATTTCTCCATGGCCTGTCCTGCATTTCTGGTTTTGACACTTTATTCAGCATGGCCCTTTTGACCGATGGGAAGCGAGACTTCTTTGTAGCGCTGATTTGCCTTTCCAGGTTGCTTGGTTGGCCAAAAAGGGCGTATGCGTTTTTTCCTGAATATATTCAGGAAAAAACGCATACGCCCTTTTTGGCCAAGGGCATCATTGTCGAGGTTTTGCCGCTTTTCCTGTGCTTTAAAGGCGATTCGAATCTACCTCCTGAAATCTGTTTCCTGCAATTCTACCTTGCTTTCAAATCCTCTTCGTAGCCTTCCCTCCATATATTTGTGGACGAGAGTTATCATTTCTAACTCTGCAGGTTTGTGAATTGCAGTGCCCCTGAGCTCCATTTTTCAACTCGCTTTCTTGGGAGCTGGCCGCAAAAGCGCAGGATTGCTTCCGGCCCTATTCTGGCTCCGGGCGGCAGGCTAAGCCTGTGGTTCATTCTTCTTCCTGATGGGAAAATAGAGTGACCTGTGCCTGTCCCAACACCTAGAGCTAGTCTCTCATTGGTTCCCCCTCTTCCCGTTCATCCTCAGGACAAATTGCAACGTGTACGGAACAGGAGGTTAAAGGTGCTGATTCTCCAAGGAGGGAGATTGCTAGTAAAGCGGCTGGAATGGCGAACCGGAGCACAAGGAGATGAGAAATGAGGTGCGTTTTAGAAACCTTTCCCGGTCACACGGTGTACCATCTTCTGGGTTTCTCATGCATGTTTTCGATGTAGGAAGATGCCCTTGAACCTGGAGATTTGGGACCCATGGGATGGGTACCACGCCGTATTACTTTACAGGGTCTGCGTTAGCTCACCCAACCTCACCAAACCTCTCAGCCCCAAGAGTGTCCACCCTTATGCCTCAGTCAGCTGTGGGTCTAGATATGGTCAATCCAGGTGGCATCGCAGCCCCTGAACGAATTTTGTAAGAATTTCTCTCTCTTTCACTGTCTTTGTTTCATGGGTTTTTAAAAGTAATTGATTTTTATAATGGGGTTTAGCTGCTTTGCACTGCTGTGTTTATGCCGCTTTACACCCACTTGACTCACTTACAGAGAGATATCAATACATAGGTTTTAAGATTCTTACTAGTCAGATATATTCTTGGGCGGTGAATAGGGGGCGTTGAGTCCAGTTCACTGAGCAAGGAGTAGGTCTGGTCTATTACATATTGGGTTTATGGAACGGTATCTGAGCTAATTTGAAACCCTTGTTTTATGCATCACCCCACCTCACCTTTCCCGTTAAGCAGCCATAGTGTGTTTTCTAAACGTGCGACTCTGTTCTGTTTTGTAATTCAGTTCAAGGGTAGCGGTTTTTACATTCTCTCTGTAAGTGATATCTTATGATAAGTGTCTTTTTCTGTGTGACTTATTTCACTTAGAATCGTCGTACCTAAATCCACTCATCATGCTGCTCCTAGCCTTATGACGTTGATTTCATGGCTGAGTGATATTCCATTGTACATAAGGACCACAACTTCTTTATCCATTCTTCTCTTTCCTGGGATGTTTAAGGTGTAACGAAGTGGAGGTTCTTGTCAACAGAGCAGCCCTAAACTTTGGGGTGCCTGTGTCTTGCTGATTTTTAGTTTTCCCAATTTATACGCCCATGAGTGGAAGTGCCCTATGCTCTCTAAGCTGAGTTTTTTAGATGTTTCAGGACACACCGTACACTTCTCCAGAGTGGCTGTTGGCAATTTACAGCCCGCCCATCAGCGTAGCAAGGCTCCCATTTCTCCATGGCCTGTCCTGCATTTCTGGTTTTGACACTTTATTCAGCATGGCCCTTTTGACCGATGGGAAGTGAGACTTCTTTGTAGCGCTGATTTGCCTTTCCAGGTTGCTTGGTTGGCCAAAAAGGGCGTATGCGTTTTTTCCTGAATATATTCAGGAAAAAACGCATACGCCCTTTTTGGCCAAGGGCATCATTGTCGAGGTTTTGCCGCTTTTCCTGTGCTTTAAAGGCGATTCGAATCTACCTCTTGAAATCTGTTTCCTGCAATTCTACCTTGCTTTCAAATCCTCTTCGTAGCCTTCCCTCCATATATTTGTGGACGAGAGTTATCATTTCTAACTCTGCAGGTTTGTGAATTGCAGTGCCCCTGAGCTCCATTTTTCAACTCGCTTTCTTGGGAGCTGGCCGCAAAAGCGCAGGATTGCTTCAGGCCCTATTTTGGCTCCGGGCGGCAGGCTAAGCCTGTGGTTAATTCTTCTTCCTGATGGGAAAATAGAGTGACCTGTGCCTGTCCCAACACCTAGAGCTAGTCTCTCATTGGTTCCCCCTCTTCCCGTTCATCCTCAGGACAAATTGCAACGTGTACGGAACAGGAGGTTAAAGGCGCTGATTCTCCAAGGAGGGAGATTGCTAGTAAAGCGGCTGGAATGGCGAACCGGAGCACAAGGAGATGAGAAATGAGGTGCGTTTTAGAAACCTTTCCCGGTCACACGGTGTACCATCTTCTGGGTTTCTCGTGCATGTTTTCGACGTAGGAAGATGCCCTTGACCCTGGAGATTTGGGACCCATGGGATTGGTACCAAGCCATATTACTTTACAGGGTCTGCGTTAGCTCACCCAACCTCACCAAACCTCTCAGCCCCAAGAGTGTCCACCCTTATGTCTCAATCAGCTGTGGGTCTAGATATGGTCAATCCAGGTGGCATCGCAGCCCCTGAACGAATTTTGTAAGAATTTCTCTCTCTTTCACTGTCTTTGTTTCACGGGTTTTTAAAAGTAATTGATTTTTATAATAGGGTTTAGCTGCTTTGCACTGCTGTGTTTATGCCGCTTTTCACCCACTTGACTCACTTACAGATAGATATCAATACATAGGTTTTAAGATTCTTACTAGTCAGATATATTCTTGGGCAGTGAATAGGGGGCGTTGAGTCCAGTTCACTGAGCAAGGAGTAGGTCTGGTCTATTACATATTGGGTTTATGGAACGGTATCTGAGCTAATTTGAAACCCTTGTTTTATGCATCACCCCACCTCACCTTTCCCGTTAAGCAGCCATAGTGTGTTTTCTAAACGTGCGACTCTGTTCTGTTTTGTAATTCAGTTCAAGGGTAGCGGTTTTTACATTCTCTCTGTAAGTGATATCTTATGATAAGTGTCTTTTTCTGTGTGACTTATTTCACTTAGAATCGTCGTACCTAAATCCACTCATCATGCTGCTCCTAGCCTTATGACGTTGATTTCATGGCTGAGTGATATTCCATTGTACATAAGGACCACAACTTCTTTATCCATTCTTCTCTTTCCTGGGATGTTTCAGGTGTAACGAAGTGGAGGTTCTTGTCAACAGAGCAGCCCTAAACTTTGGGGTGCCTGTGTCTTGCTGATTTTTAGTTTTCCCAATTTATACGCCCATGAGTGGAAGTGCCCTATGCTCTCTAAGCTGAGTTTTTTAGATGTTTCAGGACACACCGTACACTTCTCCAGAGTGGCTGTTGGCAATTTACAGCCCGCCCATCAGCGTAGCAAGGCTCCCATTTCTCCATGGCCTGTCCTGCATTTCTGGTTTTGACACTTTATTCAGCATGGCCCTTTTGACCGATGGGAAGCGAGACTTCTTTGTAGCGCTGATTTGCCTTTCCAGGTTGCTTGGTTGGCCAAAAAGGGCGTATGCGTTTTTTCCTGAATATATTCAGGAAAAAACGCATACGCCCTTTTTGGCCAAGGGCATCATTGTCGAGGTTTTGCCGCTTTTCCTGTGCTTTAAAGGCGATTCGAATCTACCTCCTGAAATCTGTTTCCTGCAATTCTGCCTTGCTTTCAAATCCTCATCGTTGCCTTCCTTCCATATATTTGTGGACGAGAGTTATCATTTCTACCTCTGCAGGTTTGTGAATTGCAGTGCCCCTGAGCTCCATTTTTTAACTCGTTTTCTTGGGAGCTGGCCGCAAAAGCGTAGGATTGCTTCAGGCCCTATTCTGGCTCCGGGCGGCAGGCTGAGCCTGTGGTTAATTCTGCTTCCTGATGGGAAAATAGAGTGACCTCTGCCTGTCCCAACACCTAGAGCTAGTCTCTCATTGGTTCCCCCTCTTCCCGTTCATCCTCAGGACAAATTGCAACGTGTACGGAACAGGAGGTTAAAGGTGCTGATTCTCCAAGGAGGGAGATTGCTAGTAAAGCGGCTGGAATGGCGAACCGGAGCACAAGGAGATGAGAAATGAGGTGCGTTTTAGAAACCTTTCCCGGTCACACGGTGTACCATCTTCTGGGTTGCTCGTGCATGTTTTCGACGTAGGAAAATGCCCTTGAACCTGGAGATTTGGGACCCATGGGATGGGTACCACGCCGTATTACTTTAAAGGGTCTGCGTTAGCTCACCCAACCTCACCAAACCTCTCAGCCCCAAGAGTGTCCACCCTTATGTCTCAATCAGCTGTGGTTCTAGATATGGTCAATCCAGGTGGCATCGCAGCCCCTGAACGAATTTTGTAAGAATTTCTCTCTCTTTCACTGTCTTTGTTTGACGGGTTTTTAAAAGTAATTGATTTTTATAATGGGGTTTAGCTGCTTTGCACTGCTGTGTTTATGCCGCTTTACACCCACTTGACTCACTTACAGAGAGATATCAATACATAGGTTTTAAGATTCTTACTAGTCAGATATATTTTTGGGCGGTGAATAGGGGGCGTTGAGTCCAGTTCACTGAGCAAGGAGTAGGTCTTGTCTATTACATATTGGGTTTATGGAACGGTATCTGAGCTAATTTGAAACCCTTGTTTTATGCATCACCCCACCTCACCTTTCCCGTTAAGCAGCCATAGTGTGTTTTCTAAACGTGCGACTCTGTTCTGTTTTGTAATTCAGTTCAAGGGTAGCGGTTTTTACATTCCCTCTGTAAGTGATATCTTATGATAAGTGTCTTTTTCTGTGTGACTTATTTCACTTAGAATCGTCGTACCTAAATCCACTCATCATGCTGCTCCTAGCCTTATGACGTTGATTTCATGGCTGAGTGATATTCCATTGTACATAAGGACCACAACTTCTTTATCCATTCTTCTCTTTCCTGGGATGTTTCAGGTGTAACGAAGTGGAGGTTCTTGTCAACAGAGCAGCCCTAAACTTTGGGGTGCCTGTGTCTTGCTGATTTTTAGTTTTCCCAATTTATACGCCCATGAGTGGAAGTGCCCTATGCTCTCTAAGCTGAGTTTTTTAGATGTTTCAGGACACACCGTACACTTCTCCAGAGTGGCTGTTGGCAATTTACAGCCCGCCCATCAGCGTAGCAAGGCTCCCATTTCTCCATGGCCTGTCCTGCATTTCTGGTTTTGACACTTTATTCAGCATGGCCCTTTTGACCGATGGGAAGCGAGACTTCTTTGTAGCGCTGATTTGCCTTTCCAGGTTGCTTGGTTGGCCAAAAAGGGCGTATGCGTTTTTTCCTGAATATATTCAGGAAAAAACGCATACACCCTTTTTGGACAAGGGCATCATTGTCGAGGTTTTGCCGCTTTTCCTGTGCTTTAAAGGCGATTCGAATCTACCTCCTGAAATCTGTTTCCTGCAATTCTACCTTGCTTTCAAATCCTCTTCGTAGCCTTCCCTCCATATATTTGTGGACGAGAGTTATCATTTCTAACTCTGCAGGTTTGTGAATTGCAGTGCCCCTGAGCTCCATTTTTCAACTCGCTTTCTTGGGAGCTGGCCGCAAAAGCGCAGGATTGCTTCAGGCCCTATTCTGGCTCCGGGCGGCAGGCTGAGCCTGTGGTTAATTCTTCTTCCTGATGGGAAAATAGAGTGACCTGTGCCTGTCCCAACACCTAGAGCTAGTCTCTCATTGGTTCCCCCTCTTCCCGTTCATCCTCAGGACAAATTGCAACGTGTACGGAACAGGAGGTTAAAGGTGCTGATTCTCCCAGGAGGGTGATTGCTAGTAAAGCGGCTGGAATGGCGAACCGGAGCACAAGGAGATGAGAAATGAGGTGTGTTTTAGAAACCTTTCCCGGTCACACGGTGTACCATCTTCTGGGTTTCTCGTGCATGTTTTCGACGTAGGACGATGCCCTTGAACCTGGAGATTTGGGACCCATGGGATGGGTACCACGCCGTATTACTTTAAAGGGTCTGCGTTTGCTCACCCAACCTCTAGAAACCTCTCAGCCCCAAGAGTGTCCACCCTTATGTCTCAGTCATCTGTGGGTCTAGATATGGTCAATCCAGCTGGCATCGCAGCCCCTGAACGAATTTTGTAAGAATTTCTCTCTCTTTCACTGTCTTTGTTTCACAGGTTTTTAAAAGTAATTGATTTTTATAATGGGGTTTAGCTGCTTTGCACTGCTGTGTTTATGCCGCTTTACACCCACTTGACTCACTTACAGAGAGATATCAATACATAGGTTTTAAGATTCTTACTAGTCAGATATATTCTTGGGCGGTGAATAGGGGGCGTTGAGTCCAGTTCACTGAGCAAGGAGTAGGTCTTGTCTATTACATATTGGGTTTATGGAACGGTATCTGAGCTAATTTGAAACCCTTGTTTTATGCATCACCCCACCTCACCTTTCCCGTTAAGCAGCCATAGTGTGTTTTCTAAACGTGCGACTCTGTTCTGTTTTGTAATTCAGTTCAAGGGTAGCGGTTTTTACATTCCCTCTATAAGTGATATCTTATGATAAGTGTCTTTTTCTGTGTGACTTATTTCACTTAGAATCGTCGTACCTAAATCCACTCATCATGCTGCTCCTAGCCTTATGACGTTGATTTCATGGCTGAGTGATATTCCATTGTACATAAGGACCACAACTTCTTTATCCATTCTTCTCTTTCCTGGGATATTTCAGGTGGAACGAAGTGGAGTTTCTTTTCAACACAGCAGCCCTAAACTTTGGGGTGCCTGTGTCTTGCTGATTTTTAGTTTTCCCAATTTATACGCCCATGAGTGGAAGTGCCCTATGCTCTCTAAGCTGAGTTTTTTAGATGTTTCAGGACACACCGTACACTTCTCCAGAGTGGCTGTTGGCAATTTACAGCCCGCCCATCAGCGTAGCAAGGCTCCCATTTCTCCATGGCCTGTCCTGCATTTCTGGTTTTGACACTTTATTCAGCATGGCCCTTTTGACCGATGGGAAGCGAGACTTCTTTGTAGCGCTGATTTGCCTTTCCAGGTTGCTTGGTTGGCCAAAAAGGGCGTATGCGTTTTTTCCTGAATATATTCAGGAAAAAACGCATACGCCCTTTTTGGCCAAGGGCATCATTGTCGAGGTTTTGCCGCTTTTCCTGTGCTTTAAAGGCGATTCGAATCTACCTCCTGAAATCGGTTTCCTGCAATTCTGCCTTGCTTTCAAATCCTCTTCGTTGCCTTCCCTCCATATATTTGTGGACGAGAGTTATCATTTCTAACTCTGCAGGTTTGTGAATTGCAGTGCCCCTGAGCTCCATTTTTCAACTCGCTTTCTTGGGAGCTGGCCGCAAAAGCGCAGGATTGCTTCAGGCCCTATTCTGGCTCCGGGCGGCAGGCTGAGCCTGTGGTTAATTCTGCTTCCTGATGGGAAAATAGAGTGACCTCTGCCTGTCCCAACACCTAGAGCTAGTCTCTCATTGGTTCCCCCTCTTCCCGTTCATCCTCAGGACAAATTGCAACGTGTTCGGAACAGGAGGTTAAAGGTGCTGATTCTCCAAGGAGGGAGATTGCTAGTAAAGCGGCTGGAATGGCGAACCGGAGCACAAGGAGATGAGAAATGAGGTGCGTTTTAGAAACCTTTCCCGGTCACACGGTGTACCATCTTCTGGGTTTCTCGTGCATGTTTTCGACGTAGGACGATGCCCTTGAACCTGGAGATTTGGGACCCATGGGATGGGTACCACGCCGTATTACTTTACAGGGTCTGCGTTAGCTCACCCAACCTCACCAAACCTCTCAGCCCCAAGAGTGTCCTCCCTTATGTCTTAATCAGCTGTGGGTCTAGATATGGTCAATCCAGGTGGCATCGCAGCCCCTGAACGAATTTTGTAAGAATTTCTCTCTCTTTCACTGTCTTTGTTTCACGGGTTTTTAAAAGTAATTGATTTTTATAATGGGGTTTAGCTGCTTTGCACTGCTGTGTTTATGCCGCTTTACACCCACTTGACTCACTTACAGAGAGATATCAATACATAGGTTTTAAGATTTTTACTAGTCAGATATGTTCTTGGGCGGTGAATAGGGGGCGTTGAGTCCAGTTCACTGAGCAAGGAGTAGGTCTGGTCTATTACATATTGGGTTTATGGAACGGTATCTGAGCTAATTTGAAACCCTTGTTTTATGCATCACCCCACCTCACCTTTCCCGTTAAGCAGCCATAGTGTGTTTTCTAAACGTGCGACTCTGTTCTGTTTTGTAATTCAGTTCAAGGGTAGCGGTTTTTACATTCCCTCTGTAAGTGATATCTTATGATAAGTGTCTTTTTCTGTGTGACTTATTTCACTTAGAATCGTCGTACCTAAATCCACTCATCATGCTGCTCCTAGCCTTATGACGTTGATTTCATGGCTGAGTGATATTCCATTGTACATAAGGACCACAACTTCTTTATCCATTCTTCTCTTTCCTGGGATGTTTAAGGTGTAACGAAGTGGAGGTTCTTGTCAACAGAGCAGCCCTAAACTTTGGGGTGCCTGTGTCTTGCTGATTTTTAGTTTTCCCAATTTATACGCCCATGAGTGGAAGTGCCCTATGCTCTCTAAGCTGAGTTTTTTAGATGTTTCAGGACACACCGTACACTTTTCCAGAGTGGCTGTTGGCAATTTACAGCCCGCCCATCAGCGTAGCAAGGCTCCCATTTCTCCATGGCCTGTCCTGCATTTCTGGTTTTGACACTTTATTCAGCATGGCCCTTTTGACCGATGGGAAGCGAGACTTCTTTGTAGCGCTGATTTGCCTTTCCAGGTTGCTTGGTTGGCCAAAAAGGGCGTATGCGTTTTTTCCTGAATATATTCAGGAAAAAACGCATACGCCCTTTTTGGCCAAGGGCATCATTGTGGAGGTTTTGCCGCTTTTCCTGTGCTTTAAAGGCGATTCGAATCTACCTCCTGAAATCGGTTTCCTGCAATTCTGCCTTGCTTTCAAATCCTCTTCGTAGCCTTCCCTCCATATATTTGTGGACGAGAGTTATCATTTCTAACTCTGCAGGTTTGTGAATTGCAGTGCCCCTGAGCTCCATTTTTCAACTCGCTTTCTTGGGAGCTGGCCGCAAAAGCGCAGGATTGCTTCAGGCCCTATTCTGGCTCCGGGCGGCAGGCTGAGCCTGTGGTTAATTCTGCTACCTGATGGGAAAATAGAGTGACCTGTGCCTGTCCCAACACCTAGAGCTAGTCTCTCATTGGTTCCCCCTCTTCCCGTTCATCCTCAGGACAAATTGCAACGTGTACGGAACAGGAGGTTAAAGGCGCTGATTCTCCAAGGAGGGAGATTGCTAGTAAAGCGGCTGGAATGGCGAACCGGAGCACAAGGAGATGAGAAATGAGGTGCGTTTTAGAAACCTTTCCCGGTCACACGGTGTACCATCTTCTGGGTTTCTCGTGCATGTTTTCGACGTAGGAAGATGCCCTTGACCCTGGAGATTTGGGACCCATGGGATGGGTACCACGCCGTATTACTTTACAGGGTCTGCGTTAGCTCACCCAACCTCACCAAACCTCTCAGCCCCAAGAGTGTCCACCCTTATGTCTCAATCAGCTGTGGGTCTAGATATGGTCAATCCAGGTGGCATCGCAGCCCCTGAACGAGTTTTGTAAGAATTTCTCTCTCTTTCACTGTCTTTGTTTCATGGGTTTTTAAAAGTAATTGATTTTTATAATAGGGTTTAGCTGCTTTGCACTGCTGTGTTTATGCCGCTTTTCACCCACTTGACTCACTTACAGATAGATATCAATACATAGGTTTTAAGATTCTTACTAGTCAGATATATTCTTGGGCGGTGAATAGGGGGCGTTGAGTCCAGTTCACTGAGCAAGGAGTAGGTCTTGTCTATTACATATTGGGTTTATGGAACGGTATCTGAGCTAATTTGAAACCCTTGTTTTATGCATCACCCCACCTCACCTTTCCCGTTAAGCAGCCATAGTGTGTTTTCTAAACGTGCGACTCTGTTCTGTTTTGTAATTCAGTTCAAGGGTAGCGGTTTTTACATTCTCTCTGTAAGTGATATCTTATGATAAGTGTCTTTTTCTGTGTGACTTATTTCACTTAGAATCGTCGTACCTAAATCCACTCATCATGCTGCTCCTAGCCTTATGACGTTGATTTCATGGCTGAGTGATATTCCATTGTACATAAGGACCACAACTTCTTTATCCATTCTTCTCTTTCCTGGGATGTTTAAGGTGTAACGAAGTGGAGGTTCTTGTCAACAGAGCAGCCCTAAACTTTGGGGTGCCTGTGTCTTGCTGATTTTTAGTTTTCCCAATTTATACGCCCATGAGTGGAAGTGCCCTATGCTCTCTAAGCTGAGTTTTTTAGATGTTTCAGGACACACCGTACACTTCTCCAGAGTGGCTGTTGGCAATTTACAGCCCGCCCATCAGTGTAGCAAGGCTCCCATTTCTCCATGGCCTGTCCTGCATTTCTGGTTTTGACACTTTATTCAGCATGGCCCTTTTGACCGATGGGAAGCGAGACTTCTTTGTAGCGCTGATTTGCCTTTCCAGGTTGCTTGGTTGGCCAAAAAGGGCGTATGCGTTTTTTCCTGAATATATTCAGGAAAAAACGCATACGCCCTTTTTGGCCAAGGGCATCATTGTCGAGGTTTTGCCGCTTTTCCTGTGCTTTAAAGGCGATTCGAATCTACCTCCTGAAATCTGTTTCCTGCAATTCTACCTTGCTTTCAAATCCTCTTCGTAGCCTTCCCTCCATATATTTGTGGACGAGAGTTATCATTTCTAACTCTGCAGGTTTGTGAATTGCAGTGCCCCTGAGCTCCATTTTTCAACTCGCTTTCTTGGGAGCTGGCCGCAAAAGCGCAGGATTGCTTCCGGCCCTATTCTGGCTCCGGGCGGCAGGCTAAGCCTGTGGTTCATTCTTCTTCCTGATGGGAAAATAGAGTGACCTGTGCCTGTCCCAACACCTAGAGCTAGTCTCTCATTGGTTCCCCCTCTTCCCGTTCATCCTCAGGACAAATTGCAACGTGTACGGAACAGGAGGTTAAAGGTGCTGATTCTCCAAGGAGGGAGATTGCTAGTAAAGCGGCTGGAATGGCGAACCGGAGCACAAGGAGATGAGAAATGAGGTGCGTTTTAGAAACCTTTCCCGGTCACACGGTGTACCATCTTCTGGGTTTCTCATGCATGTTTTCGATGTAGGAAGATGCCCTTGAACCTGGAGATTTGGGACCCATGGGATGGGTACCACGCCGTATTACTTTACAGGGTCTGCGTTAGCTCACCCAACCTCACCAAACCTCTCAGCCCCAAGAGTGTCCACCCTTATGCCTCAGTCAGCTGTGGGTCTAGATATGGTCAATCCAGGTGGCATCGCAGCCCCTGAACGAATTTTGTAAGAATTTCTCTCTCTTTCACTGTCTTTGTTTCATGGGTTTTTAAAAGTAATTGATTTTTATAATGGGGTTTAGCTGCTTTGCACTGCTGTGTTTATGCCGCTTTACACCCACTTGACTCACTTACAGAGAGATATCAATACATAGGTTTTAAGATTCTTACTAGTCAGATATATTCTTGGGCGGTGAATAGGGGGCGTTGAGTCCAGTTCACTGAGCAAGGAGTAGGTCTGGTCTATTACATATTGGGTTTATGGAACGGTATCTGAGCTAATTTGAAACCCTTGTTTTATGCATCACCCCACCTCACCTTTCCCGTTAAGCAGCCATAGTGTGTTTTCTAAACGTGCGACTCTGTTCTGTTTTGTAATTCAGTTCAAGGGTAGCGGTTTTTACATTCTCTCTGTAAGTGATATCTTATGATAAGTGTCTTTTTCTGTGTGACTTATTTCACTTAGAATCGTCGTACCTAAATCCACTCATCATGCTGCTCCTAGCCTTATGACGTTGATTTCATGGCTGAGTGATATTCCATTGTACATAAGGACCACAACTTCTTTATCCATTCTTCTCTTTCCTGGGATGTTTAAGGTGTAACGAAGTGGAGGTTCTTGTCAACAGAGCAGCCCTAAACTTTGGGGTGCCTGTGTCTTGCTGATTTTTAGTTTTCCCAATTTATACGCCCATGAGTGGAAGTGCCCTATGCTCTCTAAGCTGAGTTTTTTAGATGTTTCAGGACACACCGTACACTTCTCCAGAGTGGCTGTTGGCAATTTACAGCCCGCCCATCAGCGTAGCAAGGCTCCCATTTCTCCATGGCCTGTCCTGCATTTCTGGTTTTGACACTTTATTCAGCATGGCCCTTTTGACCGATGGGAAGTGAGACTTCTTTGTAGCGCTGATTTGCCTTTCCAGGTTGCTTGGTTGGCCAAAAAGGGCGTATGCGTTTTTTCCTGAATATATTCAGGAAAAAACGCATACGCCCTTTTTGGCCAAGGGCATCATTGTCGAGGTTTTGCCGCTTTTCCTGTGCTTTAAAGGCGATTCGAATCTACCTCTTGAAATCTGTTTCCTGCAATTCTACCTTGCTTTCAAATCCTCTTCGTAGCCTTCCCTCCATATATTTGTGGACGAGAGTTATCATTTCTAACTCTGCAGGTTTGTGAATTGCAGTGCCCCTGAGCTCCATTTTTCAACTCGCTTTCTTGGGAGCTGGCCGCAAAAGCGCAGGATTGCTTCAGGCCCTATTTTGGCTCCGGGCGGCAGGCTAAGCCTGTGGTTAATTCTTCTTCCTGATGGGAAAATAGAGTGACCTGTGCCTGTCCCAACACCTAGAGCTAGTCTCTCATTGGTTCCCCCTCTTCCCGTTCATCCTCAGGACAAATTGCAACGTGTACGGAACAGGAGGTTAAAGGCGCTGATTCTCCAAGGAGGGAGATTGCTAGTAAAGCGGCTGGAATGGCGAACCGGAGCACAAGGAGATGAGAAATGAGGTGCGTTTTAGAAACCTTTCCCGGTCACACGGTGTACCATCTTCTGGGTTTCTCGTGCATGTTTTCGACGTAGGAAGATGCCCTTGACCCTGGAGATTTGGGACCCATGGGATTGGTACCAAGCCATATTACTTTACAGGGTCTGCGTTAGCTCACCCAACCTCACCAAACCTCTCAGCCCCAAGAGTGTCCACCCTTATGTCTCAATCAGCTGTGGGTCTAGATATGGTCAATCCAGGTGGCATCGCAGCCCCTGAACGAATTTTGTAAGAATTTCTCTCTCTTTCACTGTCTTTGTTTCACGGGTTTTTAAAAGTAATTGATTTTTATAATAGGGTTTAGCTGCTTTGCACTGCTGTGTTTATGCCGCTTTTCACCCACTTGACTCACTTACAGATAGATATCAATACATAGGTTTTAAGATTCTTACTAGTCAGATATATTCTTGGGCAGTGAATAGGGGGCGTTGAGTCCAGTTCACTGAGCAAGGAGTAGGTCTGGTCTATTACATATTGGGTTTATGGAACGGTATCTGAGCTAATTTGAAACCCTTGTTTTATGCATCACCCCACCTCACCTTTCCCGTTAAGCAGCCATAGTGTGTTTTCTAAACGTGCGACTCTGTTCTGTTTTGTAATTCAGTTCAAGGGTAGCGGTTTTTACATTCTCTCTGTAAGTGATATCTTATGATAAGTGTCTTTTTCTGTGTGACTTATTTCACTTAGAATCGTCGTACCTAAATCCACTCATCATGCTGCTCCTAGCCTTATGACGTTGATTTCATGGCTGAGTGATATTCCATTGTACATAAGGACCACAACTTCTTTATCCATTCTTCTCTTTCCTGGGATGTTTCAGGTGTAACGAAGTGGAGGTTCTTGTCAACAGAGCAGCCCTAAACTTTGGGGTGCCTGTGTCTTGCTGATTTTTAGTTTTCCCAATTTATACGCCCATGAGTGGAAGTGCCCTATGCTCTCTAAGCTGAGTTTTTTAGATGTTTCAGGACACACCGTACACTTCTCCAGAGTGGCTGTTGGCAATTTACAGCCCGCCCATCAGCGTAGCAAGGCTCCCATTTCTCCATGGCCTGTCCTGCATTTCTGGTTTTGACACTTTATTCAGCATGGCCCTTTTGACCGATGGGAAGCGAGACTTCTTTGTAGCGCTGATTTGCCTTTCCAGGTTGCTTGGTTGGCCAAAAAGGGCGTATGCGTTTTTTCCTGAATATATTCAGGAAAAAACGCATACGCCCTTTTTGGCCAAGGGCATCATTGTCGAGGTTTTGCCGCTTTTCCTGTGCTTTAAAGGCGATTCGAATCTACCTCCTGAAATCTGTTTCCTGCAATTCTGCCTTGCTTTCAAATCCTCATCGTTGCCTTCCTTCCATATATTTGTGGACGAGAGTTATCATTTCTACCTCTGCAGGTTTGTGAATTGCAGTGCCCCTGAGCTCCATTTTTTAACTCGTTTTCTTGGGAGCTGGCCGCAAAAGCGTAGGATTGCTTCAGGCCCTATTCTGGCTCCGGGCGGCAGGCTGAGCCTGTGGTTAATTCTGCTTCCTGATGGGAAAATAGAGTGACCTCTGCCTGTCCCAACACCTAGAGCTAGTCTCTCATTGGTTCCCCCTCTTCCCGTTCATCCTCAGGACAAATTGCAACGTGTACGGAACAGGAGGTTAAAGGTGCTGATTCTCCAAGGAGGGAGATTGCTAGTAAAGCGGCTGGAATGGCGAACCGGAGCACAAGGAGATGAGAAATGAGGTGCGTTTTAGAAACCTTTCCCGGTCACACGGTGTACCATCTTCTGGGTTGCTCGTGCATGTTTTCGACGTAGGAAAATGCCCTTGAACCTGGAGATTTGGGACCCATGGGATGGGTACCACGCCGTATTACTTTAAAGGGTCTGCGTTAGCTCACCCAACCTCACCAAACCTCTCAGCCCCAAGAGTGTCCACCCTTATGTCTCAATCAGCTGTGGTTCTAGATATGGTCAATCCAGGTGGCATCGCAGCCCCTGAACGAATTTTGTAAGAATTTCTCTCTCTTTCACTGTCTTTGTTTGACGGGTTTTTAAAAGTAATTGATTTTTATAATGGGGTTTAGCTGCTTTGCACTGCTGTGTTTATGCCGCTTTACACCCACTTGACTCACTTACAGAGAGATATCAATACATAGGTTTTAAGATTCTTACTAGTCAGATATATTTTTGGGCGGTGAATAGGGGGCGTTGAGTCCAGTTCACTGAGCAAGGAGTAGGTCTTGTCTATTACATATTGGGTTTATGGAACGGTATCTGAGCTAATTTGAAACCCTTGTTTTATGCATCACCCCACCTCACCTTTCCCGTTAAGCAGCCATAGTGTGTTTTCTAAACGTGCGACTCTGTTCTGTTTTGTAATTCAGTTCAAGGGTAGCGGTTTTTACATTCCCTCTGTAAGTGATATCTTATGATAAGTGTCTTTTTCTGTGTGACTTATTTCACTTAGAATCGTCGTACCTAAATCCACTCATCATGCTGCTCCTAGCCTTATGACGTTGATTTCATGGCTGAGTGATATTCCATTGTACATAAGGACCACAACTTCTTTATCCATTCTTCTCTTTCCTGGGATGTTTCAGGTGTAACGAAGTGGAGGTTCTTGTCAACAGAGCAGCCCTAAACTTTGGGGTGCCTGTGTCTTGCTGATTTTTAGTTTTCCCAATTTATACGCCCATGAGTGGAAGTGCCCTATGCTCTCTAAGCTGAGTTTTTTAGATGTTTCAGGACACACCGTACACTTCTCCAGAGTGGCTGTTGGCAATTTACAGCCCGCCCATCAGCGTAGCAAGGCTCCCATTTCTCCATGGCCTGTCCTGCATTTCTGGTTTTGACACTTTATTCAGCATGGCCCTTTTGACCGATGGGAAGCGAGACTTCTTTGTAGCGCTGATTTGCCTTTCCAGGTTGCTTGGTTGGCCAAAAAGGGCGTATGCGTTTTTTCCTGAATATATTCAGGAAAAAACGCATACGCCCTTTTTGGACAAGGGCATCATTGTCGAGGTTTTGCCGCTTTTCCTGTGCTTTAAAGGCGATTCGAATCTACCTCCTGAAATCTGTTTCCTGCAATTCTACCTTGCTTTCAAATCCTCTTCGTAGCCTTCCCTCCATATATTTGTGGACGAGAGTTATCATTTCTAACTCTGCAGGTTTGTGAATTGCAGTGCCCCTGAGCTCCATTTTTCAACTCGCTTTCTTGGGAGCTGGCCGCAAAAGCGCAGGATTGCTTCAGGCCCTATTCTGGCTCCGGGCGGCAGGCTGAGCCTGTGGTTAATTCTTCTTCCTGATGGGAAAATAGAGTGACCTGTGCCTGTCCCAACACCTAGAGCTAGTCTCTCATTGGTTCCCCCTCTTCCCGTTCATCCTCAGGACAAATTGCAACGTGTACGGAACAGGAGGTTAAAGGTGCTGATTCTCCCAGGAGGGTGATTGCTAGTAAAGCGGCTGGAATGGCGAACCGGAGCACAAGGAGATGAGAAATGAGGTGTGTTTTAGAAACCTTTCCCGGTCACACGGTGTACCATCTTCTGGGTTTCTCGTGCATGTTTTCGACGTAGGACGATGCCCTTGAACCTGGAGATTTGGGACCCATGGGATGGGTACCACGCCGTATTACTTTAAAGGGTCTGCGTTTGCTCACCCAACCTCTAGAAACCTCTCAGCCCCAAGAGTGTCCACCCTTATGTCTCAGTCATCTGTGGGTCTAGATATGGTCAATCCAGCTGGCATCGCAGCCCCTGAACGAATTTTGTAAGAATTTCTCTCTCTTTCACTGTCTTTGTTTCACAGGTTTTTAAAAGTAATTGATTTTTATAATGGGGTTTAGCTGCTTTGCACTGCTGTGTTTATGCCGCTTTACACCCACTTGACTCACTTACAGAGAGATATCAATACATAGGTTTTAAGATTCTTACTAGTCAGATATATTCTTGGGCGGTGAATAGGGGGCGTTGAGTCCAGTTCACTGAGCAAGGAGTAGGTCTTGTCTATTACATATTGGGTTTATGGAACGGTATCTGAGCTAATTTGAAACCCTTGTTTTATGCATCACCCCACCTCACCTTTCCCGTTAAGCAGCCATAGTGTGTTTTCTAAACGTGCGACTCTGTTCTGTTTTGTAATTCAGTTCAAGGGTAGCGGTTTTTACATTCCCTCTATAAGTGATATCTTATGATAAGTGTCTTTTTCTGTGTGACTTATTTCACTTAGAATCGTCGTACCTAAATCCACTCATCATGCTGCTCCTAGCCTTATGACGTTGATTTCATGGCTGAGTGATATTCCATTGTACATAAGGACCACAACTTCTTTATCCATTCTTCTCTTTCCTGGGATATTTCAGGTGGAACGAAGTGGAGTTTCTTTTCAACACAGCAGCCCTAAACTTTGGGGTGCCTGTGTCTTGCTGATTTTTAGTTTTCCCAATTTATACGCCCATGAGTGGAAGTGCCCTATGCTCTCTAAGCTGAGTTTTTTAGATGTTTCAGGACACACCGTACACTTCTCCAGAGTGGCTGTTGGCAATTTACAGCCCGCCCATCAGCGTAGCAAGGCTCCCATTTCTCCATGGCCTGTCCTGCATTTCTGGTTTTGACACTTTATTCAGCATGGCCCTTTTGACCGATGGGAAGCGAGACTTCTTTGTAGCGCTGATTTGCCTTTCCAGGTTGCTTGGTTGGCCAAAAAGGGCGTATGCGTTTTTTCCTGAATATATTCAGGAAAAAACGCATACGCCCTTTTTGGCCAAGGGCATCATTGTCGAGGTTTTGCCGCTTTTCCTGTGCTTTAAAGGCGATTCGAATCTACCTCCTGAAATCGGTTTCCTGCAATTCTGCCTTGCTTTCAAATCCTCTTCGTTGCCTTCCCTCCATATATTTGTGGACGAGAGTTATCATTTCTAACTCTGCAGGTTTGTGAATTGCAGTGCCCCTGAGCTCCATTTTTCAACTCGCTTTCTTGGGAGCTGGCCGCAAAAGCGCAGGATTGCTTCAGGCCCTATTCTGGCTCCGGGCGGCAGGCTGAGCCTGTGGTTAATTCTGCTTCCTGATGGGAAAATAGAGTGACCTCTGCCTGTCCCAACACCTAGAGCTAGTCTCTCATTGGTTCCCCCTCTTCCCGTTCATCCTCAGGACAAATTGCAACGTGTTCGGAACAGGAGGTTAAAGGTGCTGATTCTCCAAGGAGGGAGATTGCTAGTAAAGCGGCTGGAATGGCGAACCGGAGCACAAGGAGATGAGAAATGAGGTGCGTTTTAGAAACCTTTCCCGGTCACACGGTGTACCATCTTCTGGGTTTCTCGTGCATGTTTTCGACGTAGGACGATGCCCTTGAACCTGGAGATTTGGGACCCATGGGATGGGTACCACGCCGTATTACTTTACAGGGTCTGCGTTAGCTCACCCAACCTCACCAAACCTCTCAGCCCCAAGAGTGTCCTCCCTTATGTCTTAATCAGCTGTGGGTCTAGATATGGTCAATCCAGGTGGCATCGCAGCCCCTGAACGAATTTTGTAAGAATTTCTCTCTCTTTCACTGTCTTTGTTTCACGGGTTTTTAAAAGTAATTGATTTTTATAATGGGGTTTAGCTGCTTTGCACTGCTGTGTTTATGCCGCTTTACACCCACTTGACTCACTTACAGAGAGATATCAATACATAGGTTTTAAGATTTTTACTAGTCAGATATGTTCTTGGGCGGTGAATAGGGGGCGTTGAGTCCAGTTCACTGAGCAAGGAGTAGGTCTGGTCTATTACATATTGGGTTTATGGAACGGTATCTGAGCTAATTTGAAACCCTTGTTTTATGCATCACCCCACCTCACCTTTCCCGTTAAGCAGCCATAGTGTGTTTTCTAAACGTGCGACTCTGTTCTGTTTTGTAATTCAGTTCAAGGGTAGCGGTTTTTACATTCCCTCTGTAAGTGATATCTTATGATAAGTGTCTTTTTCTGCGTGACTTATTTCACTTAGAATCGTCGTACCTAAATCCACTCATCATGCTGCTCCTAGCCTTATGACGTTGATTTCATGGCTGAGTGATATTCCATTGTACATAAGGACCACAACTTCTTTATCCATTCTTCTCTTTCCTGGGATGTTTAAGGTGTAACGAAGTGGAGGTTCTTGTCAACAGAGCAGCCCTAAACTTTGGGGTGCCTGTGTCTTGCTGATTTTTAGTTTTCCCAATTTATACGCCCATGAGTGGAAGTGCCCTATGCTCTCTAAGCTGAGTTTTTTAGATGTTTCAGGACACACCGTACACTTCTCCAGAGTGGCTGTTGGCAATTTACAGCCCGCCCATCAGCGTAGCAAGGCTCCCATTTCTCCATGGCCTGTCCTGCATTTCTGGTTTTGACACTTTATTCAGCATGGCCCTTTTGACCGATGGGAAGCGAGACTTCTTTGTAGCGCTGATTTGCCTTTCCAGGTTGCTTGGTTGGCCAAAAAGGGCGTATGCGTTTTTTCCTGAATATATTCAGGAAAAAACGCATACGCCCTTTTTGGACAAGGGCATCATTGTCGAGGTTTTGCCGCTTTTCCTGTGCTTTAAAGGCGATTCGAATCTACCTCCTGAAATCGGTTTCCTGCAATTCTGCCTTGCTTTCAAATCCTCTTCGTTGCCTTCCCTCCATATATTTGTGGACGAGAGTTATCATTTCTAACTCTGCAGGTTTGTGAATTGCAGTGCCCCTGAGCTCCATTTTTCAACTCGCTTTCTTGGGAGCTGGCCGCAAAAGCGCAGGATTGCTTCAGGCCCTATTCTGGCTCCGGGCGGCAGGCTGAGCCTGTGGTTAATTCTGCTTCCTGATGGGAAAATAGAGTGACCTCTGCCTGTCCCAACACCTAGAGCTAGTCTCTCATTGGTTCCCCCTCTTCCCGTTCATCCTCAGGACAAATTGCAACGTGTTCGGGACAGGAGGTTCAAGGTGCTGATTCTCCAAGGAGGGAGATTGCTAGTAAAGCGGCTGGAATGGCGAACCGGAGCACAAGGAGATGAGAAATGAGGTGCGTTTTAGAAACCTTTCCCGGTCACACGGTGTACCATCTTCTGGGTTTCTCGTGCATGTTTTCGACGTAGGACGATGCCCTTGAACCTGGAGATTTGGGACCCATGGGATGGGTACCACGCCGTATTACTTTACAGGGTCTGCGTTAGCTCACCCAACCTCACCAAACCTCTCAGCCCCAAGAGTGTCCTCCCTTATGTCTTAATCAGCTGTGGGTCTAGATATGGTCAATCCAGGTGGCATCGCAGCCCCTGAACGAATTTTGTAAGAATTTCTCTCTCTTTCACTGTCTTTGTTTCACGGGTTTTTAAAAGTAATTGATTTTTATAATGGGGTTTAGCTGCTTTGCACTGCTGTGTTTATGCCGCTTTACACCCACTTGACTCACTTACAGAGAGATATCAATACATAGGTTTTAAGATTTTTACTAGTCAGATATGTTCTTGGGCGGTGAATAGGGGGCGTTGAGTCCAGTTCACTGAGCAAGGAGTAGGTCTGGTCTATTACATATTGGGTTTATGGAACGGTATCTGAGCTAATTTGAAACCCTTGTTTTATGCATCACCCCACCTCACCTTTCCCGTTAAGCAGCCATAGTGTGTTTTCTAAACGTGCGACTCTGTTCTGTTTTGTAATTCAGTTCAAGGGTAGCGGTTTTTACATTCCCTCTGTAAGTGATATCTTATGATAAGTGTCTTTTTCTGCGTGACTTATTTCACTTAGAATCGTCGTACCTAAATCCACTCATCATGCTGCTCCTAGCCTTATGACGTTGATTTCATGGCTGAGTGATATTCCATTGTACATAAGGACCACAACTTCTTTATCCATTCTTCTCTTTCCTGGGATGTTTAAGGTGTAACGAAGTGGAGGTTCTTGTCAACAGAGCAGCCCTAAACTTTGGGGTGCCTGTGTCTTGCTGATTTTTAGTTTTCCCAATTTATACGCCCATGAGTGGAAGTGCCCTATGCTCTCTAAGCTGAGTTTTTTAGATGTTTCAGGACACACCGTACACTTCTCCAGAGTGGCTGTTGGCAATTTACAGCCCGCCCATCAGCGTAGCAAGGCTCCCATTTCTCCATGGCCTGTCCTGCATTTCTGGTTTTGACACTTTATTCAGCATGGCCCTTTTGACCGATGGGAAGCGAGACTTCTTTGTAGCGCTGATTTGCCTTTCCAGGTTGCTTGGTTGGCCAAAAAGGGCGTATGCGTTTTTTCCTGAATATATTCAGGAAAAAACGCATACGCCCTTTTTGGACAAGGGCATCATTGTCGAGGTTTTGCCGCTTTTCCTGTGCTTTAAAGGCGATTCGAATCTACCTCCTGAAATCGGTTTCCTGCAATTCTGCCTTGCTTTCAAATCCTCTTCGTTGCCTTCCCTCCATATATTTGTGGACGAGAGTTATCATTTCTAACTCTGCAGGTTTGTGAATTGCAGTGCCCCTGAGCTCCATTTTTCAACTCGCTTTCTTGGGAGCTGGCCGCAAAAGCGCAGGATTGCTTCAGGCCCTATTCTGGCTCCGGGCGGCAGGCTGAGCCTGTGGTTAATTCTGCTTCCTGATGGGAAAATAGAGTGACCTCTGCCTGTCCCAACACCTAGAGCTAGTCTCTCATTGGTTCCCCCTCTTCCCGTTCATCCTCAGGACAAATTGCAACGTGTTCGGGACAGGAGGTTCAAGGTGCTGATTCTCCAAGGAGGGAGATTGCTAGTAAAGCGGCTGGAATGGCGAACCGGAGCACAAGGAGATGAGAAATGAGGTGCGTTTTAGAAACCTTTCCCGGTCACACGGTGTACCATCTTCTGGGTTGCTCGTGCATGTTTTCGACGTAGGACGATGCCCTTGAACCTGGAGATTTGGGACCCATGGGATGGGTACCACGCCGTATTACTTTACAGGGTCTGCGTTAGCTCACCCAACCTCACCAAACCTCTCAGCCCCAAGAGTGTCCTCCCTTATGTCTCAATCAGCTGTGGGTCTAGATATGGTCAATCCAGGTGGCATCGCAGCCCCTGAACGAATTTTGTAAGAATTTCTCTCTCTTTCACTGTCTTTGTTTCACGGGTTTTTAAAAGTAATTGATGTTTATAATAGGGTTTAGCTGCTTTGCACTGCTGTGTTTATGCCGCTTTACACCCACTTGACTCACTTACAGAGAGATATCAATACATAGGTTTTAAGATTCTTACTAGTCAGATATATTCTTGGGCGGTGAATAGGGGGCGTTGAGTCCAGTTCACTGAGCAAGGAGTAGGTCTGGTCTATTACATATTGGGTTTATGGAACGGTATCTGAGCTAATTTGAAACCCTTGTTTTATGCATCACCCCACCTCACCTTTCCCGTTAAGCAGCCATAGTGTGTTTTCTAAACGTGCGACTCTGTTCTGTTTTGTAATTCAGTTCAAAGGTAGCGGTTTTTACATTCTCTCTGTAAGTGATATCTTATGATAAGTGTCTTTTTCTGTGTGACTTATTTCACTTAGAATCGTCGTACCTAAATCCACTCATCATGCTGCTCCTAGCCTTATGACGTTGATTTCATGGCTGAGTGATATTCCATTGTACATAAGGACCACAACTTCTTTATCCATTCTTCTCTTTCCTGGGATGTTTAAGGTGTAACGAAGTGGAGGTTCTTGTCAACAGAGCAGCCCTAAACTTTGGGGTGCCTGTGTCTTGCTGATTTTTAGTTTTCCCAATTTATACGCCCATGAGTGGAAGTGCCCTATGCTCTCTAAGCTGAGTTTTTTAGATGTTTCAGGACACACCGTACACTTCTCCAGAGTGGCTGTTGGCAATTTACAGCCCGCCCATCAGCGTAGCAAGGCTCCCATTTCTCCATGGCCTGTCCTGCATTTCTGGTTTTGACACTTTATTCAGCATGGCCCTTTTGACCGATGGGAAGCGAGACTTCTTTGTAGCGCTGATTTGCCTTTCCAGGTTGCTTGGTTGGCCAAAAAGGGCGTATGCGTTTTTTCCTGAATATATTCAGGAAAAAACGCATACGCCCTTTTTGGCCAAGGGCATCATTGTCGAGGTTTTGCCGCTTTTCCTGTGCTTTAAAGGCGATTCGAATCTACCTCCTGAAATCGGTTTCCTGCAATTCTGCCTTGCTTTCAAATCCTCTTCGTTGCCTTCCCTCCATATATTTGTGGACGAGAGTTATCATTTCTAACTCTGCAGGTTTGTGAATTGCAGTGCCCCTGAGCTCCATTTTTCAACTCGCTTTCTTGGGAGCTGGCCGCAAAAGCGCAGGATTGCTTCAGGCCCTATTCTGGCTCCGGGCGGCAGGCTGAGCCTGTGGTTAATTCTGCTTCCTGATGGGAAAATAGAGTGACCTGTGCCTGTCCCAACACCTAGAGCTAGTCTCTCATTGGTTCCCCCTCTTCCCGTTCATCCTCAGGACAAATTGCAACGTGTTCGGAACAGGAGGTTAAAGGTGCTGATTCTCCAAGGAGGGAGATTGCTAGTAAAGCGGCTAGAATGGCGAACCGGAGCACAAGGAGATGAGAAATGAGGTGCGTTTTAGAAACCTTTCCCGGTCACACGGTGTACCATCTTCTGGGTTTCTCGTGCATGTTTTCGACGTAGGACGATGCCCTTGAACCTGGAGATTTGGGACCCATGGGATGGGTACCACGCCGTATTACTTTACAGGGTCTGCGTTAGCTCACCCAACCTCACCAAACCTCTCAGCCCCAAGAGTGTCCTCCCTTATGTCTCAATCAGCTGTGGGTCTAGATATGGTCAATCCAGGTGGCATCGCAGCCCCTGAACGAATTTTGTAAGAATTTCTCTCTCTTTCACTGTCTTTGTTTCACGGGTTTTTAAAAGTAATTGATTTTTATAATAGGGTTTAGCTGCTTTGCACTGCTGTGTTTATGCCGCTTTACACCCACTTGACTCACTTACAGAGAGATATCAATACATAGGTTTTAAGATTCTTACTAGTCAGATATATTCTTGGGCGGTGAATAGGGGGCGTTGAGTCCAGTTCACTGAGCAAGGAGTAGGTCTTGTCTATTACATATTGGGTTTATGGAACGGTATCTGAGCTAATTTGAAACCCTTGTTTTATGCATCACCCCACCTCACCTTTCCCGTTAAGCAGCCATAGTGTGTTTTCTAAACGTGCGACTCTGTTCTGTTTTGTAATTCAGTTCAAAGGTAGCGGTTTTTACATTCTCTCTGTAAGTGATATCTTATGATAAGTGTCTTTTTCTGTGTGACTTATTTCACTTAGAATCGTCGTACCTAAATCCACTCATCATGCTGCTCCTAGCCTTATGACGTTGATTTCATGGCTGAGTGATATTCCATTGTACATAAGGACCACAACTTCTTTATCCATTCTTCTCTTTCCTGGGATGTTTAAGGTGTAACGAAGTGGAGGTTCTTGTCAACAGAGCAGCCCTAAACTTTGGGGTGCCTGTGTCTTGCTGATTTTTAGTTTTCCCAATTTATACGCCCATGAGTGGAAGTGCCCTATGCTCTCTAAGCTGAGTTTTTTAGATGTTTCAGGACACACCGTACACTTCTCCAGAGTGGCTGTTGGCAATTTACAGCCCGCCCATCAGCGTAGCAAGGCTCCCATTTCTCCATGGCCTGTCCTGCATTTCTGGTTTTGACACTTTATTCAGCATGGCCCTTTTGACCGATGGGAAGCGAGACTTCTTTGTAGCGCTGATTTGCCTTTCCAGGTTGCTTGGTTGGCCAAAAAGGGCGTATGCGTTTTTTCCTGAATATATTCAGGAAAAAACGCATACGCCCTTTTTGGCCAAGGGCATCATTGTCGAGGTTTTGCCGCTTTTCCTGTGCTTTAAAGGCGATTCGAATCTACCTCCTGAAATCGGTTTCCTGCAATTCTGCCTTGCTTTCAAATCCTCTTCGTTGCCTTCCCTCCATATATTTGTGGACGAGAGTTATCATTTCTAACTCTGCAGGTTTGTGAATTGCAGTGCCCCTGAGCTCCATTTTTCAACTCGCTTTCTTGGGAGCTGGCCGCAAAAGCGCAGGATTGCTTCAGGCCCTATTCTGGCTCCGGGTGGCAGGCTGAGCCTGTGGTTAATTCTGCTTCCTGATGGGAAAATAGAGTGACCTCTGCCTGTCCCAACACCTAGAGCTAGTCTCTCATTGGTTCCCCCTCTTCCCGTTCATCCTCAGGACAAATTGCAACGTGTTCGGGACAGGAGGTTAAAGGTGCTGATTCTCCAAGGAGGGAGATTGCTAGTAAAGCGGCTGGAATGGCGAACCGGAGCACAAGGAGATGAGAAATGAGGTGCGTTTTAGAAACCTTTCCCGGTCACACGGTGTACCATCTTCTGGGTTTCTCGTGCATGTTTTCGACGTAGGACGATGCCCTTGAACCTGGAGATTTGGGACCCATGGGATGGGTACCACGCCGTATTACTTTACAGGGTCTGCGTTAGCTCACCCAACCTCACCAAACCTCTCAGCCCCAAGAGTGTCCTCCCTTATGTCTCAATCAGCTGTGGGTCTAGATATGGTCAATCCAGGTGGCATCGCAGCCCCTGAACGAATTTTGTAAGAATTTCTCTCTCTTTCACTGTCTTTGTTTCACGGGTTTTTAAAAGTAATTGATGTTTATAATAGGGTTTAGCTGCTTTGCACTGCTGTGTTTATGCCGCTTTACACCTACTTGACTCACTTACAGAGAGATATCAATACATAGGTTTTAAGATTCTTACTAGTCAGATATATTCTTGGGCGGTGAATAGGGGGCGTTGAGTCCAGTTCACTGAGCAAGGAGTAGGTCTGGTCTATTACATATTGGGTTTATGGAACGGTATCTGAGCTAATTTGAAACCCTTGTTTTATGCATCACCCCACCTCACCTTTCCCGTTAAGCAGCCATAGTGTGTTTTCTAAACGTGCGACTCTGTTCTGTTTTGTAATTCAGTTCAAAGGTAGCGGTTTTTACATTCTCTCTGTAAGTGATATCTTATGATAAGTGTCTTTTTCTGTGTGACTTATTTCACTTAGAATCGTCGTACCTAAATCCACTCATCATGCTGCTCCTAGCCTTATGACGTTGATTTCATGGCTGAGTGATATTCCATTGTACATAAGGACCACAACTTCTTTATCCATTCTTCTCTTTCCTGGGATGTTTAAGGTGTAACGAAGTGGAGGTTCTTGTCAACAGAGCAGCCCTAAACTTTGGGGTGCCTGTGTCTTGCTGATTTTTAGTTTTCCCAATTTATACGCCCATGAGTGGAAGTGCCCTATGCTCTCTAAGCTGAGTTTTTTAGATGTTTCAGGACACACCGTACACTTCTCCAGAGTGGCTGTTGGCAATTTACAGCCCGCCCATCAGCGTAGCAAGGCTCCCATTTCTCCATGGCCTGTCCTGCATTTCTGGTTTTGACACTTTATTCAGCATGGCCCTTTTGACCGATGGGAAGCGAGACTTCTTTGTAGCGCTGATTTGCCTTTCCAGGTTGCTTGGTTGGCCAAAAAGGGCGTATGCGTTTTTTCCTGAATATATTCAGGAAAAAACGCATACGCCCTTTTTGGCCAAGGGCATCATTGTCGAGGTTTTGCCGCTTTTCCTGTGCTTTAAAGGCGATTCGAATCTACCTCCTGAAATCGGTTTCCTGCAATTCTGCCTTGCTTTCAAATCCTCTTCGTTGCCTTCCCTCCATATATTTGTGGACGAGAGTTATCATTTCTAACTCTGCAGGTTTGTGAATTGCAGTGCCCCTGAGCTCCATTTTTCAACTCGCTTTCTTGGGAGCTGGCCGCAAAAGCGCAGGATTGCTTCAGGCCCTATTCTGGCTCCGGGCGGCAGGCTGAGCCTGTGGTTAATTCTGCTTCCTGATGGGAAAATAGAGTGACCTGTGCCTGTCCCAACACCTAGAGCTAGTCTCTCATTGGTTCCCCCTCTTCCCGTTCATCCTCAGGACAAATTGCAACGTGTTCGGAACAGGAGGTTAAAGGTGCTGATTCTCCAAGGAGGGAGATTGCTAGTAAAGCGGCTGGAATGGCGAACCGGAGCACAAGGAGATGAGAAATGAGGTGCGTTTTAGAAACCTTTCCCGGTCACACGGTGTACCATCTTCTGGGTTTCTCGTGCATGTTTTCGACGTAGGACGATGCCCTTGAACCTGGAGATTTGGGACCCATGGGATGGGTACCACGCCGTATTACTTTACAGGGTCTGCGTTAGCTCACCCAACCTCACCAAACCTCTCAGCCCCAAGAGTGTCCTCCCTTATGTCTCAATCAGCTGTGGGTCTAGATATGGTCAATCCAGGTGGCATCGCAGCCCCTGAACGAATTTTGTAAGAATTTCTCTCTCTTTCACTGTCTTTGTTTCACGGGTTTTTAAAAGTAATTGATTTTTATAATAGGGTTTAGCTGCTTTGCACTGCTGTGTTTATGCCGCTTTACACCCACTTGACTCACTTACAGAGAGATATCAATACATAGGTTTTAAGATTCTTACTAGTCAGATATATTCTTGGGCGGTGAATAGGGGGCGTTGAGTCCAGTTCACTGAGCAAGGAGTAGGTCTGGTCTATTACATATTGGGTTTATGGAACGGTATCTGAGCTAATTTGAAACCCTTGTTTTATGCATCACCCCACCTCACCTTTCCCGTTAAGCAGCCATAGTGTGTTTTCTAAACGTGCGACTCTGTTCTGTTTTGTAATTCAGTTCAAAGGTAGCGGTTTTTACATTCTCTCTGTAAGTGATATCTTATGATAAGTGTCTTTTTCTGTGTGACTTATTTCACTTAGAATCGTCGTACCTAAATCCACTCATCATGCTGCTCCTAGCCTTATGACGTTGATTTCATGGCTGAGTGATATTCCATTGTACATAAGGACCACAACTTCTTTATCCATTCTTCTCTTTCCTGGGATGTTTAAGGTGTAACGAAGTGGAGGTTCTTGTCAACAGAGCAGCCCTAAACTTTGGGGTGCCTGTGTCTTGCTGATTTTTAGTTTTCCCAATTTATACGCCCATGAGTGGAAGTGCCCTATGCTCTCTAAGCTGAGTTTTTTAGATGTTTCAGGACACACCGTACACTTCTCCAGAGTGGCTGTTGGCAATTTACAGCCCGCCCATCAGCGTAGCAAGGCTCCCATTTCTCCATGGCCTGTCCTGCATTTCTGGTTTTGACACTTTATTCAGCATGGCCCTTTTGACCGATGGGAAGCGAGACTTCTTTGTAGCGCTGATTTGCCTTTCCAGGTTGCTTGGTTGGCCAAAAAGGGCGTATGCGTTTTTTCCTGAATATATTCAGGAAAAAACGCATACGCCCTTTTTGGCCAAGGGCATCATTGTCGAGGTTTTGCCGCTTTTCCTGTGCTTTAAAGGCGATTCGAATCTACCTCCTGAAATCGGTTTCCTGCAATTCTGCCTTGCTTTCAAATCCTCTTCGTTGCCTTCCCTCCATATATTTGTGGACGAGAGTTATCATTTCTAACTCTGCAGGTTTGTGAATTGCAGTGCCCCTGAGCTCCATTTTTCAACTCGCTTTCTTGGGAGCTGGCCGCAAAAGCGCAGGATTGCTTCAGGCCCTATTCTGGCTCCGGGCGGCAGGCTGAGCCTGTGGTTAATTCTGCTTCCTGATGGGAAAATAGAGTGACCTCTGCCTGTCCCAACACCTAGAGCTAGTCTCTCATTGGTTCCCCCTCTTCCCGTTCATCCTCAGGACAAATTGCAACGTGTTCGGGACAGGAGGTTAAAGGTGCTGATTCTCCAAGGAGGGAGATTGCTAGTAAAGCGGCTGGAATGGCGAACCGGAGCACAAGGAGATGAGAAATGAGGTGCGTTTTAGAAACCTTTCCCGGTCACACGGTGTACCATCTTCTGGGTTTCTCGTGCATGTTTTCGACGTAGGACGATGCCCTTGAACCTGGAGATTTGGGACCCATGGGATGGGTACCACGCCGTATTACTTTACAGGGTCTGCGTTAGCTCACCCAACCTCACCAAACCTCTCAGCCCCAAGAGTGTCCTCCCTTATGTCTCAATCAGCTGTGGGTCTAGATATGGTCAATCCAGGTGGCATCGCAGCCCCTGAACGAATTTTGTAAGAATTTCTCTCTCTTTCACTGTCTTTGTTTGACGGGTTTTTAAAAGTAATTGATTTTTATAATAGGGTTTAGCTGCTTTGCACTGCTGTGTTTATGCTGCTTTACACCCACTTGACTCACTTACAGAGAGATATCAATACATAGGTTTTAAGATTCTTACTAGTCAGATATATTCTTGGGCGGTGAATAGGGGGCGTTGAGTCCAGTTCACTGAGCAAGGAGTAGGTCTTGTCTATTACATATTGGGTTTATGGAACGGTATCTGAGCTAATTTGAAACCCTTGTTTTATGCATCACCCCACCTCACCTTTCCCGTTAAGCAGCCATAGTGTGTTTTCTAAACGTGCGACTCTGTTCTGTTTTGTAATTCAGTTCAAGGGTAGCGGTTTTTACATTCCCTCTGTAAGTGATATCTTATGATAAGTGTCTTTTTCTGTGTGACTTATTTCACTTAGAATCGTCGTACCTAAATCCACTCATCATGCTGCTCCTAGCCTTATGACGTTGATTTCATGGCTGAGTGATATTCCATTGTACATAAGGACCACAACTTCTTTATCCATTCTTCTCTTTCCTGGGATGTTTCAGGTGTAACGAAGTGGAGGTTCTTGTCAACAGAGCAGCCCTAAACTTTGGGGTGCCTGTGTCTTGCTGATTTTTAGTTTTCCCAATTTATACGCCCATGAGTGGAAGTGCCCTATGCTCTCTAAGCTGAGTTTTTTAGATGTTTCAGGACACACCGTACACTTCTCCAGAGTGGCTGTTGGCAATTTACAGCCCGCCCATCAGCGTAGCAAGGCTCCCATTTCTCCATGGCCTGTCCTGCATTTCTGGTTTTGACACTTTATTCAGCATGGCCCTTTTGACCGATGGGAAGCGAGACTTCTTTGTAGCGCTGATTTGCCTTTCCAGGTTGCTTGGTTGGCCAAAAAGGGCGTATGCGTTTTTTCCTGAATATATTCAGGAAAAAACGCATACGCCCTTTTTGGCCAAGGGCATCATTGTCGAGGTTTTGCCGCTTTTCCTGTGCTTTAAAGGCGATTCGAATCTACCTCCTGAAATCTGTTTCCTGCAATTCTGCCTTGCTTTCAAATCCTCATCGTTGCCTTCCATCCATATATTTGTGGACGAGAGTTATCATTTCTACTTCTGCAGGTTTGTGAATTGCAGTGCCCCTGAGCTCCATTTTTTAACTCGTTTTCTTGGGAGCTGGCCGCAAAAGCGCAGGATTGCTTCAGGCCCTATTCTGGCTCCGGGCGGCAGGCTGAGCCTGTGGTTAATTCTGCTACCTGATGGGAAAATAGAGTGACCTGTGCCTGTCCCAACACCTAGAGCTAGTCTCTCATTGGTTCCCCCTCTTCCCGTTCATCCTCAGGACAAATTGCAACGTGTACGGAACAGGAGGTTAAAGGCGCTGATTCTCCAAGGAGGGAGAATGCTAGTAAAGCGGCTGGAATGGCGAACCGGAGCACAAGGAGATGAGAAATGAGGTGCGTTTTAGAAACCTTTCCCGGTCACACGGTGTACCATCTTCTGGGTTTCTCGTGCATGTTTTCGACGTAGGAAGATGCCCTTGACCCTGGAGATTTGGGACCCATGGGATGGGTACCACGCCGTATTACTTTAAAGGGTCTGCGTTTGCTCACCCAACCTCACCAAACCTCTCAGCCCCAAGAGTGTCCACCCTTATGTCTCAGTCATCTGTGGGTCTAGATATGGTCAATCCAGGTGGCATCGCAGCCCCTGAACGAATTTTGTAAGAATTTCTCTCTCTTTCACTGTCTTTGTTTCACGGGTTTTTAAAAGTAATTGATTTTTATAATAGGGTTTAGCTGCTTTGCACTGCTGTGTTTATGCCGCTTTTCACCCACTTGACTCACTTACAGAGAGATATCAATACATAGGTTTTAAGATTCTTACTAGTCAGATATATTCTTGGGCGGTGAATAGGGGTTGTTGAGTCCAGTTCACTGAGCAAGGAGTAGGTCTTGTCTATTACATATTGGGTTTATGGAACGGTATCTGAGCTAATTTGAAACCCTTGTTTTATGCATCACCCCACCTCACCTTTCCCGTTAAGCAGCCATAGTGTGTTTTCTAAACGTGCGACTCTGTTCTGTTTTGTAATTCAGTTCAAGGGTAGCGGTTTTTACATTCTCTCTGTAAGTGATATCTTATGATAAGTGTCTTTTTCTGTGTGACTTATTTCACTTAGAATCGTCGTACCTAAATCCACTCATCATGCTGCTCCTAGCCTTATGACGTTGATTTCATGGCTGAGTGATATTCCATTGTACATAAGGACCACAACTTCTTTATCCATTCTTCTCTTTCCTGGGATGTTTAAGGTGTAACGAAGTGGAGGTTCTTGTCAACAGAGCAGCCCTAAACTTTGGGGTGCCTGTGTCTTGCTGATTTTTAGTTTTCCCAATTTATACGCCCATGAGTGGAAGTGCCCTATGCTCTCTAAGCTGAGTTTTTTAGATGTTTCAGGACACACCGTACACTTCTCCAGAGTGGCTGTTGGCAATTTACAGCCCGCCCATCAGCGTAGCAAGGCTCCCATTTCTCCATGGCCTGTCCTGCATTTCTGGTTTTGACACTTTATTCAGCATGGCCCTTTTGACCGATGGGAAGCGAGACTTCTTTGTAGCGCTGATTTGCCTTTCCAGGTTGCTTGGTTGGCCAAAAAGGGCGTATGCGTTTTTTCCTGAATATATTCAGGAAAAAACGCAAACGCCCTTTTTGGCCAAGGGCATCATTGTCGAGGTTTTGCCGCTTTTCCTGTGCTTTAAAGGCGATTCGAATCTACCTCCTGAAATCGGTTTCCTGCAATTCTGCCTTGCTTTCAAATCCTCTTCGTTGCCTTCCCTCCATATATTTGTGGACGAGAGTTATCATTTCTAACTCTGCAGGTTTGTGAATTGCAGTGCCCCTGAGCTCCATTTTTCAACTCGCTTTCTTGGGAGCTGGCCGCAAAAGCGCAGGATTGCTTCAGGCCCTATTCTGGCTCCGGGCGGCAGGCTGAGCCTGTGGTTAATTCTGCTTCCTGATGGGAAAATAGAGTGACCTCTGCCTGTCCCAACACCTAGAGCTAGTCTCTCATTGGTTCCCCCTCTTCCCGTTCATCCTCAGGACAAATTGCAACGTGTTCGGAACAGGAGGTTAAAGGTGCTGATTCTCCAAGGAGGGAGATTGCTAGTAAAGCGGCTGGAATGGCGAACCGGAGCACAAGGAGATGAGAAATGAGGTGCGTTTTAGAAACCTTTCCCGGTCACACGGTGTACCATCTTCTGGGTTTCTCGTGCATGTTTTCGACGTAGGACGATGCCCTTGAACCTGGAGATTTGGGACCCATGGGATGGGTACCACGCCGTATTACTTTACAGGGTCTGCGTTAGCTCACCCAACCTCACCAAACCTCTCAGCCCCAAGAGTGTCCTCCCTTATGTCTCAATCAGCTGTGGGTCTAGATATGGTCAATCCAGGTGGCATCGCAGCCCCTGAACGAATTTTGTAAGAATTTCTCTCTCTTTCACTGTCTTTGTTTGACGGGTTTTTAAAAGTAATTGATTTTTATAATAGGGTTTAGCTGCTTTGCACTGCTGTGTTTATGCCGCTTTACACCCACTTGACTCACTTACAGAGAGATATCAATACATAGGTTTTAAGATTCTTACTAGTCAGATATATTCTTGGGCGGTGAATAGGGGGCGTTGAGTCCAGTTCACTGAGCAAGGAGTAGGTCTGGTCTATTACATATTGGGTTTATGGAACGGTATCTGAGCTAATTTGAAACCCTTGTTTTATGCATCACCCCACCTCACCTTTCCCGTTAAGCAGCCATAGTGTGTTTTCTAAACGTGCGACTCTGTTCTGTTTTGTAATTCAGTTCAAGGGTAGCGGTTTTTACATTCCCTCTGTAAGTGATATCTTATGATAAGTGTCTTTTTCTGTGTGACTTATTTCACTTAGAATCGTCGTACCTAAATCCACTCATCATGCTGCTCCTAGCCTTATGACGTTGATTTCATGGCTGAGTGATATTCCATTGTACATAAGGACCACAACTTCTTTATCCATTCTTCTCTTTCCTGGGATGTTTAAGGTGTAACGAAGTGGAGGTTCTTGTCAACAGAGCAGCCCTAAACTTTGGGGTGCCTGTGTCTTGCTGATTTTTAGTTTTCCCAATTTATACGCCCATGAGTGGAAGTGCCCTATGCTCTCTAAGCTGAGTTTTTTAGATGTTTCAGGACACACCGTACACTTCTCCAGAGTGGCTGTTGGCAATTTACAGCCCGCCCATCAGCGTAGCAAGGCTCCCATTTCTCCATGGCCTGTCCTGCATTTCTGGTTTTGACACTTTATTCAGCATGGCCCTTTTGACCGATGGGAAGCGAGACTTCTTTGTAGCGCTGATTTGCCTTTCCAGGTTGCTTGGTTGGCCAAAAAGGGCGTATGCGTTTTTTCCTGAATATATTCAGGAAAAAACGCAAACGCCCTTTTTGGCCAAGGGCATCATTGTCGAGGTTTTGCCGCTTTTCCTGTGCTTTAAAGGCGATTCGAATCTACCTCCTGAAATCGGTTTCCTGCAATTCTGCCTTGCTTTCAAATCCTCTTCGTTGCCTTCCCTCCATATATTTGTGGACGAGAGTTATCATTTCTAACTCTGCAGGTTTGTGAATTGCAGTGCCCCTGAGCTCCATTTTTCAACTCGCTTTCTTGGGAGCTGGCCGCAAAAGCGCAGGATTGCTTCAGGCCCTATTCTGGCTCCGGGCGGCAGGCTGAGCCTGTGGTTAATTCTGCTTCCTGATGGGAAAATAGAGTGACCTGTGCCTGTCCCAACACCTAGAGCTAGTCTCTCATTGGTTCCCCCTCTTCCCGTTCATCCTCAGGACAAATTGCAACGTGTTCGGAACAGGAGGTTAAAGGTGCTGATTCTCCAAGGAGGGAGATTGCTAGTAAAGCGGCTGGAATGGCGAACCGGAGCACAAGGAGATGAGAAATGAGGTGCGTTTTAGAAACCTTTCCCGGTCACACGGTGTACCATCTTCTGGGTTTCTCGTGCATGTTTTCGACATAGGACGATGCCCTTGAACCTGGAGATTTGGGACCCATGGGATGGGTACCACGCCGTATTACTTTACAGGGTCTGCGTTAGCTCACCCAACCTCACCAAACCTCTCAGCCCCAAGAGTGTCCACCCTTATGTCTCAGTCATCTGTGGGTCTAGATATGGTCAATCCAGGTGGCATCGCAGCCCCTGAACGAATTTTGTAAGAATTTCTCTCTCTTTCACTGTCTTTGTTTCACGGGGTTTTAAAAGTAATTGATTTTTATAATAGGGTTTAGCTGCTTTGCACTGCTGGGTTTATGCCGCTTTTCACCCACTTGACTCACTTACAGAGAGATATCAATACATAGGTTTTAAGATTCTTACTAGTCAGATATATTCTTGGGCGGTGAATAGGGGTTGTTGAGTCCAGTTCACTGAGCAAGGAGTAGGTCTTGTCTTTTACATATTGGGTTTATGGAACGGTATCTGAGCTAATTTGAAACCCTTGTTTTATGCATCACCCCACCTCACCTTTCCCGTTAAGCAGCCATAGTGTGTTTTCTAACGTGCGACTCTGTTCTGTTTTGTAATTCAGTTCAAGGGTAGCGGTTTTTACATTCCCTCTGTAAGTGATATCTTATGATAAGTGTCTTTTTCTGTGTGACTTATTTCACTTAGAATCGTCGTACCTAAATCCACTCATCATGCTGCTCCTAGCCTTATGACGTTGATTTCATGGCTGAGTGATATTCCATTGTACATAAGGACCACAACTTCTTTATCCATTCTTCTCTTTCCTGGGATGTTTCAGGTGTAACGAAGTGGAGGTTCTTGTCAACAGAGCAGCCCTAAACTTTGGGGTGCCTGTGTCTTGCTGATTTTTAGTTTTCCCAATTTATACGCCCATGAGTGGAAGTGCCCTATGCTCTCTAAGCTGAGTTTTTTAGATGTTTCAGGACACACCGTACACTTCTCCAGAGTGGCTGTTGGCAATTTACAGCCCGCCCATCAGCGTAGCAAGGCTCCCATTTCTCCATGGCCTGTCCTGCATTTCTGGTTTTGACCCTTTATTCAGCATGGCCCTTTTGACCGATGGGAAGCGAGACTTCTTTGTAGCGCTGATTTGCCTTTCCAGGTTGCTTGGTTGGCCAAAAAGGGCGTATGCGTTTTTTCCTGAATATATTCAGGAAAAAACGCAAACGCCCTTTTTGGCCAAGGGCATCATTGTCGAGGTTTTGCCGCTTTTCCTGTGCTTTAAAGGCGATTCGAATCTACCTCCTGAAATCGGTTTCCTGCAATTCTGCCTTGCTTTCAAATCCTCTTCGTTGCCTTCCCTCCATATATTTGTGGACGAGAGTTATCATTTCTAACTCTGCATGTTTGTGAATTGCAGTGCCCCTGAGCTCCATTTTTCAACTCGCTTTCTTGGGAGCTGGCCGCAAAAGCGCAGGATTGCTTCAGGCCCTATTCTGGCTCCGGGCGGCAGGCTGAGCCTGTGGTTAATTCTGCTTCCTGATGGGAAAATAGAGTGACCTCTGCCTGTCCCAACACCTAGAGCTAGTCTCTCATTGGTTCCCCCTCTTCCCGTTCATCCTCAGGACAAATTGCAACGTGTTCGGAACAGGAGGTTAAAGGTGCTGATTCTCCAAGGAGGGAGATTGCTAGTAAAGCGGCTGGAATGGCGAACCGGAGCACAAGGAGATGAGAAATGAGGTGCGTTTTAGAAACCTTTCCCGGTCACACGGTGTACCATCTTCTGGGTTTCTCGTGCATGTTTTCGACGTAGGACGATGCCCTTGAACCTGGAGATTTGGGACCCATGGGATGGGTACCACGCCGTATTACTTTACAGGGTCTGCGTTAGCTCACCCAACCTCACCAAACCTCTCAGCCCCAAGAGTGTCCTCCCTTATGTCTCAATCAGCTGTGGGTCTAGATATGGTCAATCCAGGTGGCATCGCAGCCCCTGAACGAATTTTGTAAGAATTTCTCTCTCTTTCACTGTCTTTGTTTGACGGGTTTTTAAAAGTAATTGATTTTTATAATAGGGTTTAGCTGCTTTGCACTGCTGTGTTTATGCCGCTTTACACCCACTTGACTCACTTACAGAGAGATATCAATACATAGGTTTTAAGATTCTTACTAGTCAGATATATTCTTGGGCGGTGAATAGGGGGCGTTGAGTCCAGTTCACTGAGCAAGGAGTAGGTCTGGTCTATTACATATTGGGTTTATGGAACGGTATCTGAGCTAATTTGAAACCCTTGTTTTATGCATCACCCCACCTCACCTTTCCCGTTAAGCAGCCATAGTGTGTTTTCTAAACGTGCGACTCTGTTCTGTTTTGTAATTCAGTTCAAGGGTAGCGGTTTTTACATTCCCTCTGTAAGTGATATCTTATGATAAGTGTCTTTTTCTGTGTGACTTATTTCACTTAGAATCGTCGTACCTAAATCCACTCATCATGCTGCTCCTAGCCTTATGACGTTGATTTCATGGCTGAGTGATATTCCATTGTACATAAGGACCACAACTTCTTTATCCATTCTTCTCTTTCCTGGGATGTTTAAGGTGTAACGAAGTGGAGGTTCTTGTCAACAGAGCAGCCCTAAACTTTGGGGTGCCTGTGTCTTGCTGATTTTTAGTTTTCCCAATTTATACGCCCATGAGTGGAAGTGCCCTATGCTCTCTAAGCTGAGTTTTTTAGATGTTTCAGGACACACCGTACACTTCTCCAGAGTGGCTGTTGGCAATTTACAGCCCGCCCATCAGCGTAGCAAGGCTCCCATTTCTCCATGGCCTGTCCTGCATTTCTGGTTTTGACACTTTATTCAGCATGGCCCTTTTGACCGATGGGAAGCGAGACTTCTTTGTAGCGCTGATTTGCCTTTCCAGGTTGCTTGGTTGGCCAAAAAGGGCGTATGCGTTTTTTCCTGAATATATTCAGGAAAAAACGCAAACGCCCTTTTTGGCCAAGGGCATCATTGTCGAGGTTTTGCCGCTTTTCCTGTGCTTTAAAGGCGATTCGAATCTACCTCCTGAAATCGGTTTCCTGCAATTCTGCCTTGCTTTCAAATCCTCTTCGTTGCCTTCCCTCCATATATTTGTGGACGAGAGTTATCATTTCTAACTCTGCAGGTTTGTGAATTGCAGTGCCCCTGAGCTCCATTTTTCAACTCGCTTTCTTGGGAGCTGGCCGCAAAAGCGCAGGATTGCTTCAGGCCCTATTCTGGCTCCGGGCGGCAGGCTGAGCCTGTGGTTAATTCTGCTTCCTGATGGGAAAATAGAGTGACCTGTGCCTGTCCCAACACCTAGAGCTAGTCTCTCATTGGTTCCCCCTCTTCCCGTTCATCCTCAGGACAAATTGCAACGTGTTCGGAACAGGAGGTTAAAGGTGCTGATTCTCCAAGGAGGGAGATTGCTAGTAAAGCGGCTGGAATGGCGAACCGGAGCACAAGGAGATGAGAAATGAGGTGCGTTTTAGAAACCTTTCCCGGTCACACGGTGTACCATCTTCTGGGTTTCTCGTGCATGTTTTCGACATAGGACGATGCCCTTGAACCTGGAGATTTGGGACCCATGGGATGGGTACCACGCCGTATTACTTTACAGGGTCTGCGTTAGCTCACCCAACCTCACCAAACCTCTCAGCCCCAAGAGTGTCCACCCTTATGTCTCAGTCATCTGTGGGTCTAGATATGGTCAATCCAGGTGGCATCGCAGCCCCTGAACGAATTTTGTAAGAATTTCTCTCTCTTTCACTGTCTTTGTTTCACGGGGTTTTAAAAGTAATTGATTTTTATAATAGGGTTTAGCTGCTTTGCACTGCTGGGTTTATGCCGCTTTTCACCCACTTGACTCACTTACAGAGAGATATCAATACATAGGTTTTAAGATTCTTACTAGTCAGATATATTCTTGGGCGGTGAATAGGGGTTGTTGAGTCCAGTTCACTGAGCAAGGAGTAGGTCTTGTCTATTACATATTGGGTTTATGGAACGGTATCTGAGCTAATTTGAAACCCTTGTTTTATGCATCACCCCACCTCACCTTTCCCGTTAAGCAGCCATAGTGTGTTTTCTAACGTGCGACTCTGTTCTGTTTTGTAATTCAGTTCAAGGGTAGCGGTTTTTACATTCCCTCTGTAAGTGATATCTTATGATAAGTGTCTTTTTCTGTGTGACTTATTTCACTTAGAATCGTCGTACCTAAATCCACTCATCATGCTGCTCCTAGCCTTATGACGTTGATTTCATGGCTGAGTGATATTCCATTGTACATAAGGACCACAACTTCTTTATCCATTCTTCTCTTTCCTGGGATGTTTCAGGTGTAACGAAGTGGAGGTTCTTGTCAACAGAGCAGCCCTAAACTTTGGGGTGCCTGTGTCTTGCTGATTTTTAGTTTTCCCAATTTATACGCCCATGAGTGGAAGTGCCCTATGCTCTCTAAGCTGAGTTTTTTAGATGTTTCAGGACACACCGTACACTTCTCCAGAGTGGCTGTTGGCAATTTACAGCCCGCCCATCAGCGTAGCAAGGCTCCCATTTCTCCATGGCCTGTCCTGCATTTCTGGTTTTGACCCTTTATTCAGCATGGCCCTTTTGACCGATGGGAAGCGAGACTTCTTTGTAGCGCTGATTTGCCTTTCCAGGTTGCTTGGTTGGCCAAAAAGGGCGTATGCGTTTTTTCCTGAATATATTCAGGAAAAAACGCAAACGCCCTTTTTGGCCAAGGGCATCATTGTCGAGGTTTTGCCGCTTTTCCTGTGCTTTAAAGGCGATTCGAATCTACCTCCTGAAATCGGTTTCCTGCAATTCTGCCTTGCTTTCAAATCCTCTTCGTTCCCTTCCCTCCATATATTTGTGGACGAGAGTTATCATTTCTAACTCTGCATGTTTGTGAATTGCAGTGCCCCTGAGCTCCATTTTTCAACTCGCTTTCTTGGGAGCTGGCCGCAAAAGCGCAGGATTGCTTCAGGCCCTATTCTGGCTCCGGGCGGCAGGCTGAGCCTGTGGTTAATTCTGCTTCCTGATGGGAAAATAGAGTGACCTGTGCCTGTCCCAACACCTAGAGCTAGTCTCTCATTGGTTCCCCCTCTTCCCGTTCATCCTCAGGACAAATTGCAACGTGTTCGGAACAGGAGGTTAAAGGTGCTGATTCTCCAAGGAGGGAGATTGCTAGTAAAGCGGCTGGAATGGCGAACCGGAGCACAAGGAGATGAGAAATGAGGTGCGTTTTAGAAACCTTTCCCGGTCACACGGTGTACCATCTTCTGGGTTTCTCGTGCATGTTTTCGACGTAGGACGATGCCCTTGAACCTGGAGATTTGGGACCCATGGGATGGGTACCACGCCGTATTACTTTACAGGGTCTGCGTTAGCTCACCCAACCTCACCAAACCTCTCAGCCCCAAGAGTGTCCTCCCTTATGTCTCAATCAGCTGTGGGTCTAGATATGGTCAATCCAGGTTACATCGCAGCCCCTGAACGAATTTTGTAAGAATTTCTCTCTCTTTCACTGTCTTTGTTTGACGGGTTTTTAAAAGTAATTGATTTTTATAATAGGGTTTAGCTGCTTTGCACTGCTGTGTTTATGCCGCTTTACACCCACTTGACTCACTTACAGAGAGATATCAATACATAGGTTTTAAGATTCTTACTAGTCAGATATATTCTTGGGCGGTGAATAGGGGGCGTTGAGTCCAGTTCACTGAGCAAGGAGTAGGTCTGGTCTATTACATATTGGGTTTATGGAACGGTATCTGAGCTAATTTGAAACCCTTGTTTTATGCATCACCCCACCTCACCTTTCCCGTTAAGCAGCCATAGTGTGTTTTCTAAACGTGCGACTCTGTTCTGTTTTGTAATTCAGTTCAAGGGTAGCGGTTTTTACATTCCCTCTGTAAGTGATATCTTATGATAAGTGTCTTTTTCTGTGTGACTTATTTCACTTAGAATCGTCGTACCTAAATCCACTCATCATGCTGCTCCTAGCCTTATGACGTTGATTTCATGGCTGAGTGATATTCCATTGTACATAAGGACCACAACTTCTTTATCCATTCTTCTCTTTCCTGGGATGTTTAAGGTGTAACGAAGTGGAGGTTCTTGTCAACAGAGCAGCCCTAAACTTTGGGGTGCCTGTGTCTTGCTGATTTTTAGTTTTCCCAATTTATACGCCCATGAGTGGAAGTGCCCTATGCTCTCTAAGCTGAGTTTTTTAGATGTTTCAGGACACACCGTACACTTCTCCAGAGTGGCTGTTGGCAATTTACAGCCCACCCATCAGCGTAGCAAGGCTCCCATTTCTCCATGGCCTGTCCTGCATTTCTGGTTTTGACACTTTATTCAGCATGGCCCTTTTGACCGATGGGAAGCGAGACTTCTTTGTAGCGCTGATTTGCCTTTCCAGGTTGCTTGGTTGGCCAAAAAGGGCGTATGCGTTTTTTCCTGAATATATTCAGGAAAAAACGCATACGCCCTTTTTGGCCAAGGGCATCATTGTCGAGGTTTTGCCGCTTTTCCTGTGCTTTAAGGGCGATTCGAATCTACCTCCTGAAATCGGTTTCCTGCAATTCTGCCTTGCTTTCAAATCCTCTTCGTAGCCTTCCCTCCATATATTTGTGGACGAGAGTTATCATTTCTAACTCTGCATGTTTGTGAATTGCAGTGCCCCTGAGCTCCATTTTTCAACTCGCTTTCTTGGGAGCTGGCCGCAAAAGCGCAGGATTGCTTCAGGCCCTATTCTGGCTCCGGGCGGCAGGCTGAGCCTGTGGTTAATTCTGCTACCTGATGGGAAAATAGAGTGACCTGTGCCTGTCCCAACACCTAGAGCTAGTCTCTCATTGGTTCCCCCTCTTCCCGTTCATCCTCAGGACAAATTGCAACGTGTACGGAACAGGAGGTTAAAGGCGCTGATTCTCCAAGGAGGGAGATTGCTAGTAAAGCGGCTGGAATGGCGAACCGGAGCACAAGGAGATGAGAAATGAGGTGCGTTTTAGAAACCTTTCCCGGTCACATGGTGTACCATCTTCTGGGTTTCTCGTGCATGTTTTCGACGTAGGAAGATGCCCTTGACCCTGGAGATTTGGGACCCATGGGATGGGTACCACGCCGTATTACTTTACAGGGTTTGCGTTAGCTCACCCAACCTCACCAAACCTCTCAGCCCCAAGAGTGTCCTCCCTTATGTCTCAATCAGCTGTGGGTCTAGATATGGTCAATCCAGGTTACATCGCAGCCCCTGAACGAATTTTGTAAGAATTTCTCTCTCTTTCACTGTCTTTGTTTGACGGGTTTTTAAAAGTAATTGATTTTTATAATAGGGTTTAGCTGCTTTGCACTGCTGTGTTTATGCCGCTTTACACCCACTTGACTCACTTACAGAGAGATATCAATACATAGGTTTTAAGATTCTTACTAGTCAGATATATTCTTGGGCGGTGAATAGGGGGCGTTGAGTCCAGTTCACTGAGCAAGGAGTAGGTCTTGTCTATTACATATTGGGTTTATGGAACGGTATCTGAGCTAATTTGAAACCCTTGTTTTATGCATCACCCCACCTCACCTTTCCCGTTAAGCAGCCATAGTGTGTTTTCTAAACGTGCGACTCTGTTCTGTTTTGTAATTCAGTTCAAGGGTAGCGGTTTTTACATTCCCTCTGTAAGTGATATCTTATGATAAGTGTCTTTTTCTGTGTGACTTATTTCACTTAGAATCGTCGTACCTAAATCCACTCATCATGCTGCTCCTAGCCTTATGACGTTGATTTCATGGCTGAGTGATATTCCATTGTACATAAGGACCACAACTTCTTTATCCATTCTTCTCTTTCCTGGGATGTTTAAGGTGTAACGAAGTGGAGGTTCTTGTCAACAGAGCAGCCCTAAACTTTGGGGTGCCTGTGTCTTGCTGATTTTTAGTTTTCCCAATTTATACGCCCATGAGTGGAAGTGCCCTATGCTCTCTAAGCTGAGTTTTTTAGATGTTTCAGGACACACCGTACACTTCTCCAGAGTGGCTGTTGGCAATTTACAGCCCGCCCATCAGCGTAGCAAGGCTCCCATTTCTCCATGGCCTGTCCTGCATTTCTGGTTTTGACACTTTATTCAGCATGGCCCTTTTGACCGATGGGAAGCGAGACTTCTTTGTAGCGCTGATTTGCCTTTCCAGGTTGCTTGGTTGGCCAAAAAGGGCGTATGCGTTTTTTCCTGAATATATTCAGGAAAAAACGCAAACGCCCTTTTTGGCCAAGGGCATCATTGTCGAGGTTTTGCCGCTTTTCCTGTGCTTTAAAGGCGATTCGAATCTACCTCCTGAAATCGGTTTCCTGCAATTCTGCCTTGCTTTCAAATCCTCTTCGTTGCCTTCCCTCCATATATTTGTGGACGAGAGTTATCATTTCTAACTCTGCAGGTTTGTGAATTGCAGTGCCCCTGAGCTCCATTTTTCAACTCGCTTTCTTGGGAGCTGGCCGCAAAAGCGCAGGATTGCTTCAGGCCCTATTCTGGCTCCGGGCGGCAGGCTGAGCCTGTGGTTAATTCTGCTTCCTGATGGGAAAATAGAGTGACCTGTGCCTGTCCCAACACCTAGAGCTAGTCTCTCATTGGTTCCCCCTCTTCCCGTTCATCCTCAGGACAAATTGCAACGTGTTCGGAACAGGAGGTTAAAGGTGCTGATTCTCCAAGGAGGGAGATTGCTAGTAAAGCGGCTGGAATGGCGAACCGGAGCACAAGGAGATGAGAAATGAGGTGCGTTTTAGAAACCTTTCCCGGTCACACGGTGTACCATCTTCTGGGTTTCTCGTGCATGTTTTCGACGTAGGACGATGCCCTTGAACCTGGAGATTTGGGACCCATGGGATGGGTACCACGCCGTATTACTTTACAGGGTCTGCGTTAGCTCACCCAACCTCACCAAACCTCTCAGCCCCAAGAGTGTCCTCCCTTATGTCTCAGTCATCTGTGGGTCTAGATATGGTCAATCCAGGTGGCATCGCAGCCCCTGAACGAATTTTGTAAGAATTTCTCTCTCTTTCACTGTCTTTGTTTGATGGGTTTTTAAAAGTAATTGATTTTTATAATAGGGTTTAGCTGCTTTGCACTGCTGTGTTTATGCCGCTTTACACCCACTTGACTCACTTACAGAGAGATATCAATACATAGGTTTTAAGATTCTTACTAGTCAGATATATTCTTGGGCGGTGAATAGGGGGCGTTGAGTCCAGTTCACTGAGCAAGGAGTAGGTCTTGTCTATTACATATTGGGTTTATGGAACGGTATCTGAGCTAATTTGAAACCCTTGTTTTATGCATCACCCCACCTCACCTTTCCCGTTAAGCAGCCATAGTGTGTTTTCTAAACGTGCGACTCTGTTCTGTTTTGTAATTCAGTTCAAGGGTAGCGGTTTTTACATTCCCTCTGTAAGTGATATCTTATGATAAGTGTCTTTTTCTGTGTGACTTATTTCACTTAGAATCGTCGTACCTAAATCCACTCATCATGCTGCTCCTAGCCTTATGACGTTGATTTCATGGCTGAGTGATATTCCATTGTACATAAGGACCACAACTTCTTTATCCATTCTTCTCTTTCCTGGGATGTTTCAGGTGTAACGAAGTGGAGGTTCTTGTCAACAGAGCAGCCCTAAACTTTGGGGTGCCTGTGTCTTGCTGATTTTTAGTTTTCCCAATTTATACGCCCATGAGTGGAAGTGCCCTATGCTCTCTAAGCTGAGTTTTTTAGATGTTTCAGGACACACCGTACACTTCTCCAGAGTGGCTGTTGGCAATTTACAGCCCGCCCATCAGCGTAGCAAGGCTCCCATTTCTCCATGGCCTGTCCTGCATTTCTGGTTTTGACACTTTATTCAGCATGGCCCTTTTGACCGATGGGAAGCGAGACTTCTTTGTAGCGCTGATTTGCCTTTCCAGGTTGCTTGGTTGGCCAAAAAGGGCGTATGCGTTTTTTCCTGAATATATTCAGGAAAAAACGCAAACGCCCTTTTTGGCCAAGGGCATCATTGTCGAGGTTTTGCCGCTTTTCCTGTGCTTTAAAGGCGATTCGAATCTACCTCCTGAAATCGGTTTCCTGCAATTCTGCCTTGCTTTCAAATCCTCTTCGTTGCCTTCCCTCCATATATTTGTGGACGAGAGTTATCATTTCTAACTCTGCAGGTTTGTGAATTGCAGTGCCCCTGAGCTCCATTTTTCAACTCGCTTTCTTGGGAGCTGGCCGCAAAAGCGCAGGATTGCTTCAGGCCCTATTCTGGCTCCGGGCGGCAGGCTGAGCCTGTGGTTAATTCTGCTTCCTGATGGGAAAATAGAGTGACCTGTGCCTGTCCCAACACCTAGAGCTAGTCTCTCATTGGTTCCCCCTCTTCCCGTTCATCCTCAGGACAAATTGCAACGTGTTCGGAACAGGAGGTTAAAGGTGCTGATTCTCCAAGGAGGGAGATTGCTAGTAAAGCGGCTGGAATGGCGAACCGGAGCACAAGGAGATGAGAAATGAGGTGCGTTTTAGAAACCTTTCCCGGTCACACGGTGTACCATCTTCTGGGTTTCTCGTGCATGTTTTCGACGTAGGACGATGCCCTTGAACCTGGAGATTTGGGACCCATGGGATGGGTACCACGCCGTATTACTTTACAGGGTCTGCGTTAGCTCACCCAACCTCACCAAACCTCTCAGCCCCAAGAGTGTCCTCCCTTATGTCTCAATCAGCTGTGGGTCTAGATATGGTCAATCCAGGTGGCATCGCAGCCCCTGAACGAATTTTGTAAGAATTTCTCTCTCTTTCACTGTCTTTGTTTGACGGGTTTTTAAAAGTAATTGATTTTTATAATAGGGTTTAGCTGCTTTGCACTGCTGTGTTTATGCCGCTTTACACCCACTTGACTCACTTACAGAGAGATATCAATACATAGGTTTTAAGATTCTTACTAGTCAGATATATTCTTGGGCGGTGAATAGGGGGCGTTGAGTCCAGTTCACTGAGCAAGGAGTAGGTCTTGTCTATTACATATTGGGTTTATGGAACGGTATCTGAGCTAATTTGAAACCCTTGTTTTATGCATCACCCCACCTCACCTTTCCCGTTAAGCAGCCATAGTGTGTTTTCTAAACATGCGACTCTGTTCTGTTTTGTAATTCAGTTCAAGGGTAGCGGTTTTTACATTCCCTCTGTAAGTGATATCTTATGATAAGTGTCTTTTTCTGTGTGACTTATTTCACTTAGAATCGTCGTACCTAAATCCACTCATCATGCTGCTCCTAGCCTTATGACGTTGATTTCATGGCTGAGTGATATTCCATTGTACATAAGGACCACAACTTCTTTATCCATTCTTCTCTTTCCTGGGATGTTTCAGGTGTAACGAAGTGGAGGTTCTTGTCAACAGAGCAGCCCTAAACTTTGGGGTGCCTGTGTCTTGCTGATTTTTAGTTTTCCCAATTTATACGCCCATGAGTGGAAGTGCCCTATGCTCTCTAAGCTGAGTTTTTTAGATGTTTCAGGACACACCGTACACTTCTCCAGAGTGGCTGTTGGCAATTTACAGCCCGCCCATCAGCGTAGCAAGGCTCCCATTTCTCCATGGCCTGTCCTGCATTTCTGGTTTTGACACTTTATTCAGCATGGCCCTTTTGACCGATGGGAAGCGAGACTTCTTTGTAGCGCTGATTTGCCTTTCCAGGTTGCTTGGTTGGCCAAAAAGGGCGTATGCGTTTTTTCCTGAATATATTCAGGAAAAAACGCATACGCCCTTTTTGGCCAAGGGCATCATTGTCGAGGTTTTGCCGCTTTTCCTGTGCTTTAAAGGCGATTCGAATCTACCTCCTGAAATCTGTTTCCTGCAATTCTGCCTTGCTTTCAAATCCTCATCGTTGCCTTCCTTCCATATATTTGTGGACGAGAGTTATCATTTCTACTTCTGCAGGTTTGTGAATTGCAGTGCCCCTGAGCTCCATTTTTTAACTCGCTTTCTTGGGAGCTGGCCGCAAAAGCCCAGGATTGCTTCAGGCCCTATTCTGGCTCCGGGCGGCAGGCTGAGCCTGTGGTTAATTCTGCTACCTGATGGGAAAATAGAGTGACCTGTGCCTGTCCCAACACCTAGAGCTAGTCTCTCATTGGTTCCCCCTCTTCCCGTTCATCCTCAGGACAAATTGCAACGTGTACGGAACAGGAGGTTAAAGGCGCTGATTCTCCAAGGAGGGAGATTGCTAGTAAAGCGGCTGGAATGGCGAACCGGAGCACAAGGAGATGAGAAATGAGGTGCGTTTTAGAAACCTTTCCCGGTCACACGGTGTACCATCTTCTGGGTTTCTCGTGCATGTTTTCGACGTAGGAAGATGCCCTTGACCCTGGAGATTTGGGACCCATGGGATGGGTACCACGCCGTATTACTTTAAAGGGTCTGCGTTTGCTCACCCAACCTCACCAAACCTCTCAGCCCCAAGAGTGTCCACCCTTATGTCTCAGTCATCTGTGGGTCTAGATATGGTCAATCCAGGTGGCATCGCAGCCCCTGAACGAATTTTGTAAGAATTTCTCTCTCTTTCACTGTCTTTGTTTCACGGGTTTTTAAAAGTAATTGATTTTTATAATGGGGTTTAGCTGCTTTGCACTGCTGTGTTTATGCCGCTTTACACCTACTTGACTCACTTACAGAGAGATATCAATACATAGGTTTTAAGATTCTTACTAGTCAGATATATTCTTGGGCGGTGAATAGGGGTTGTTGAGTCCAGTTCACTGAGCAAGGAGTAGGTCTTGTCTATTACATATTGGGTTTATGGAACGGTATATGAGCTAATTTGAAACCCTTGTTTTATGCATCACCCCACCTCACCTTTCCCGTTAAGCAGCCATAGTGTGTTTTCTAAACGTGCGACTCTGTTCTGTTTTGTAATTCAGTTCAAGGGTAGCGGTTTTTACATTCCCTCTGTAAGTGATATCTTATGATAAGTGTCTTTTTCTGTGTGACTTATTTCACTTAGAATCGTCGTACCTAAATCCACTCATCATGCTGCTCCTAGCCTTATGACGTTGATTTCATGGCTGAGTGATATTCCATTGTACATAAGGACCACAACTTCTTTATCCATTCTTCTCTTTCCTGGGATGTTTAAGGTGTAACGAAGTGGAGGTTCTTGTCAACAGAGCAGCCCTAAACTTTGGGGTGCCTGTGTCTTGCTGATTTTTAGTTTTCCCAATTTATACGCCCATGAGTGGAAGTGCCCTATGCTCTCTAAGCTGAGTTTTTTAGATGTTTCAGGACACACCGTACACTTCTCCAGAGTGGCTGTTGGCAATTTACAGCCCGCCCATCAGCGTAGCAAGGCTCCCATTTCTCCATGGCCTGTCCTGCATTTCTGGTTTTGACACTTTATTCAGCATGGCCCTTTTGACCGATGGGAAGCGAGACTTCTTTGTAGCGCTGATTTGCCTTTCCAGGTTGCTTGGTTGGCCAAAAAGGGCGTATGCGTTTTTTCCTGAATATATTCAGGAAAAAACGCATACGCCCTTTTTGGACAAGGGCATCATTGTCGAGGTTTTGCCGCTTTTCCTGTGCTTTAAAGGCGATTCGAATCTACCTCCTGAAATCTGTTTCCTGCAATTCTGCCTTGCTTTCAAATCCTCTTCGTAGCCTTCCCTCCATATATTTGTGGACGAGAGTTATCATTTCTAACTCTGCAGGTTTGTGAATTGCAGTGCCCCTGAGCTCCATTTTTCAACTCGCTTTCTTGGGAGCTGGCCGCAAAAGCGCAGGATTGCTTCAGGCCCTATTCTGGCTCCGGGCGGCAGGCTGAGCCTGTGGTTAATTCTGCTACCTGATGGGAAAATAGAGTGACCTGTGCCTGTCCCAACACCTAGAGCTAGTCTCTCATTGGTTCCCCCTCTTCCCGTTCATCCTCAGGACAAATTGCAACGTGTACGGAACAGGAGGTTAAAGGCGCTGATTCTCCAAGGAGGGAGATTGCTAGTAAAGCGGCTGGAATGGCGAACCGGAGCACAAGGAGATGAGAAATGAGGTGCGTTTTAGAAACCTTTCCCGGTCACACGGTGTACCATCTTCTGGGTTTCTCGTGCATGTTTTCGATGTAGGAAGATGCCCTTGACACTGGAGATTTGGGACCCATGGGATGGGTACCACGCCGTATTACTTTAAAGGGTCTGCGTTTGCTCACCCAACCTCACCAAACCTCTCAGCCCCAAGAGTGTCCACCCTTATGTCTCAGTCATCTGTGGGTCTAGATATGGTCAATCCAGGTGGCATCGCAGCCCCTGAACGAATTTTGTAAGAATTTCTCTCTCTTTCACTGTCTTTGTTTCACGGGTTTTTAAAAGTAATTGATTTTTATAATAGGGTTTAGCTGCTTTGCACTGCTGTGTTTATGCCGCTTTTCACCCACTTGACTCACTTACAGAGAGATATCAATACATAGGTTTTAAGATTCTTACTAGTCAGATATATTCTTGGGCGGTGAATAGGGGTTGTTGAGTCCAGTTCACTGAGCAAGGAGTAGGTCTTGTCTATTACATATTGGGTTTATGGAACGGTATCTGAGCTAATTTGAAACCCTTGTTTTATGCATCACCCCACCTCACCTTTCCCGTTAAGCAGCCATAGTGTGTTTTCTAAACGTGCGACTCTGTTCTGTTTTGTAATTCAGTTCAAGGGTAGCGGTTTTTACATTCCCTCTGTAAGTGATATCTTATGATAAGTGTCTTTTTCTGTGTGACTTATTTCACTTAGAATCGTCGTACCTAAATCCACTCATCATGCTGCTCCTAGCCTTATGACGTTGATTTCATGGCTGAGTGATATTCCATTGTACATAAGGACCACAACTTCTTTATCCATTCTTCTCTTTCCTGGGATGTTTAAGGTGTAACGAAGTGGAGGTTCTTGTCAACAGAGCAGCCCTAAACTTTGGGGTGCCTGTGTCTTGCTGATTTTTAGTTTTCCCAATTTATACGCCCATGAGTGGAAGTGCCCTATGCTCTCTAAGCTGAGTTTTTTAGATGTTTCAGGACACACCGTACACTTCTCCAGAGTGGCTGTTGGCAATTTACAGCCCGCCCATCAGCGTAGCAAGGCTCCCATTTCTCCATGGCCTGTCCTGCATTTCTGGTTTTGACACTTTATTCAGCATGGCCCTTTTGACCGATGGGAAGCGAGACTTCTTTGTAGCGCTGATTTGCCTTTCCAGGTTGCTTGGTTGGCCAAAAAGGGCATATGCGTTTTTTCCTGAATATATTCAGGAAAAAACGCATACGCCCTTTTTGGCCAAGGGCATCATTGTCGAGGTTTTGCCGCTTTTCCTGTGCTTTAAAGGCGATTCGAATCTACCTCCTGAAATCGGTTTCCTGCAATTCTGCCTTGCTTTCAAATCCTCTTCGTAGCCTTCCCTCCATATATTTGTGGACGAGAGTTATCATTTCTAACTCTGCAGGTTTGTGAATTGCAGTGCCCCTGAGCTCCATTTTTCAACTCGCTTTCTTGGGAGCTGGCCGCAAAAGCGCAGGATTGCTTCAGGCCCTATTCTGGCTCCGGGCGGCAGGCTGAGCCTGTGGTTAATTCTGCTACCTGATGGGAAAATAGAGTGACCTGTGCCTGTCCCAACACCTAGAGCTAGTCTCTCATTGGTTCCCCCTCTTCCCGTTCATCCTCAGGACAAATTGCAACGTGTACGGAACAGGAGGTTAAAGGCGCTGATTCTCCAAGGAGGGAGATTGCTAGTAAAGCGGCTGGAATGGCGAACCGGAGCACAAGGAGATGAGAAATGAGGTGCGTTTTAGAAACCTTTCCCGGTCACACGGTGTACCATCTTCTGGGTTTCTCGTGCATGTTTTCGACGTAGGAAGATGCCCTTGACCCTGGAGATTTGGGACCCATGGGATGGGTACCACGCCGTATTACTTTACAGGGTCTGCGTTAGCTCACCCAACCTCACCAAACCTCTCAGCCCCAAGAGTGTCCACCCTTATGTCTCAGTCATCTGTGGGTCTAGATATGGTCAATCCAGGTGGCATCGCAGCCCCTGAACGAATTTTGTAAGAATTTCTCTCTCTTTCACTGTCTTTGTTTCACGGGTTTTTAAAAGTAATTGATTTTTATAATGGGGTTTAGCTGCTTTGCACTGCTGTGTTTATGCCGCTTTACACCTACTTGACTCACTTACAGAGAGATATCAATACATAGGTTTTAAGATTCTTACTAGTCAGATATATTCTTGGGCGGTGAATAGGGGTTGTTGAGTCCAGTTCACTGAGCAAGGAGTAGGTCTTGTCTATTACATATTGGGTTTATGGAACGGTATCTGAGCTAATTTGAAACCCTTGTTTTATGCATCACCCCACCTCACCTTTCCCGTTAAGCAGCCATAGTGTGTTTTCTAAACGTGCGACTCTGTTCTGTTTTGTAATTCAGTTCAAGGGTAGCGGTTTTTACATTCCCTCTGTAAGTGATATCTTATGATAAGTGTCTTTTTCTGTGTGACTTATTTCACTTAGAATCGTCGTACCTAAATCCACTCATCATGCTGCTCCTAGCCTTATGACGTTGATTTCATGGCTGAGTGATATTCCATTGTACATAAGGACCACAACTTCTTTATCCATTCTTCTCTTTCCTGGGATGTTTCAGGTGTAACGAAGTGGAGGTTCTTGTCAACAGAGCAGCCCTAAACTTTGGGGTGTCTGTGTCTTGCTGATTTTTAGTTTTCCCAATTTATACGCCCATGAGTGGAAGTGCCCTATGCTCTCTAAGCTGAGTTTTTTAGATGTTTCAGGACACACCGTACACTTCTCCAGAGTGGCTGTTGGCAATTTACAGCCCGCCCATCAGCGTAGCAAGGCTCCCATTTCTCCATGGCCTGTCCTGCATTTCTGGTTTTGACACTTTATTCAGCATGGCCCTTTTGACCGATGGGAAGCGAGACTTCTTTGTAGCGCTGATTTGCCTTTGCAGGTTGCTTGGTTGGCCAAAAAGGGCGTATGCGTTTTTTCCTGAATATATTCAGGAAAAAACGCATACGCCCTTTTTGGCCAAGGGCATCATTGTCGAGGTTTTGCCGCTTTTCCTGTGCTTTAAAGTCGATTCGAATCTACCTCCTGAAATCGGTTTCCTGCAATTCTGCCTTGCTTTCAAATCCTCTTCGTTGCCTTCCCTCCATATATTTGTGGACGAGAGTTATCATTTCTAACTCTGCATGTTTGTGAATTGCAGTGCCCCTGAGCTCCATTTTTCAACTCGCTTTCTTGGGAGCTGGCCGCAAAAGCGCAGGATTGCTTCAGGCCCTATTCTGGCTCCGGGCGGCAGGCTGAGCCTGTGGTTAATTCTGCTTCCTGATGGGAAAATAGAGTGACCTGTGCCTGTCCCAACACCTAGAGCTAGTCTCTCATTGGTTCCCCCTCTTCCCGTTCATCCTCAGGACAAATTGCAACGTGTTCGGAACAGGAGGTTAAAGGTGCTGATTCTCCAAGGAGGGAGATTGCTAGTAAAGCGGCTGGAATGGCGAACCGGAGCACAAGGAGATGAGAAATGAGGTGCGTTTTAGAAACCTTTCCCGGTCACACGGTGTACCATCTTCTGGGTTTCTCGTGCATGTTTTCGACGTAGGACGATGCCCTTGAACCTGGAGATTTGGGACCGATGGGATGGGTACCACGCCGTATTACTTTACAGGGTCTGCGTTAGCTCACCCAACCTCACCAAACCTCTCAGCCCCAAGAGTGTCCTCCCTTATGTCTCAATCAGCTGTGGGTCTAGATATGGTCAATCCAGGTGGCATCGCAGCCCCTGAACGAATTTTGTAAGAATTTCTCTCTCTTTCACTGTCTTTGTTTCACGGGTTTTTAAAAGTAATTGATTTTTATAATAGGGTTTAGCTGCTTTGCACTGCTGTGTTTATGCCGCTTTACACCCACTTGACTCACTTACAGAGAGATATCAATACATAGGTTTTAAGATTCTTACTAGTCAGATATATTCTTGGGCGGTGAATAGGGGGCGTTGAGTCCAGTTCACTGAGCAAGGAGTAGGTCTTGTGTATTACATATTGGGTTTATGGAACAGTATCTGAGCTAATTTGAAACCCTTGTTTTATGCATCACCCCACCTCACCTTTCCCGTTAAGCAGCCATAGTGTGTTTTCTAAACGTGCGACTCTGTTCTGTTTTGTAATTCAGTTCAAGGGTAGCGGTTTTTACATTCCCTCTGTAAGTGATATCTTATGATAAGTGTCTTTTTCTGTGTGACTTATTTCACTTAGAATCGTCGTACCTAAATCCACTCATCATGCTGCTCCTAGCCTTATGACGTTGATTTCATGGCTGAGTGATATTCCATTGTACATAAGGACCACAACTTCTTTATCCATTCTTCTCTTTCCTGGGATGTTTAAGGTGTAACGAAGTGGAGGTTCTTGTCAACAGAGCAGCCCTAAACTTTGGGGTGCCTGTGTCTTGCTGATTTTTAGTTTTCCCAATTTATACGCCCATGAGTGGAAGTGCCCTATGCTCTCTAAGCTGAGTTTTTTAGATGTTTCAGGACACACCGTACACTTCTCCAGAGTGGCTGTTGGCAATTTACAGCCCGCCCATCAGCGTAGCAAGGCTCCCATTTCTCCACGGCCTGTCCTGCATTTCTGGTTTTGACACTTTATTCAGCATGGCCCTTTTGACCGATGGGAAGCGAGACTTCTTTGTAGCGCTGATTTGCCTTTGCAGGTTGCTTGGTTGGCCAAAAAGGGCGTATGCGTTTTTTCCTGAATATATTCAGGAAAAAACGCATACGCCCTTTTTGGCCAAGGGCATCATTGTCGAGGTTTTGCCGCTTTTCCTGTGCTTTAAAGGCGATTCGAATCTACCTCCTGAAATCGGTTTCCTGCAATTCTGCCTTGCTTTCAAATCCTCTTCGTTGCCTTCCCTCCATATATTTGTGGACGAGAGTTATCATTTCTAACTCTGCAGGTTTGTGAATTGCAGTGCCCCTGAGCTCCATTTTTCAACTCGCTTTCTTGGGAGCTGGCCGCAAAAGCACAGGATTGCTTCAGGCCCTATTCTGGCTCCGGGCGGCAGGCTGAGCCTGTGGTTAATTCTGCTTCCTGATGGGAAAATAGAGTGACCTGTGCCTGTCCCAACACCTAGAGCTAGTCTCTCATTGGTTCCCCCTCTTCCCGTTCATCCTCAGGACAAATTGCAACGTGTTCGGAACAGGAGGTTAAAGGTGCTGATTCTCCAAGGAGGGAGATTGCTAGTAAAGCGGCTGGAATGGCGAACCGGAGCACAAGGAGATGAGAAATGAGGTGCGTTTTAGAAACCTTTCCCGGTCACACGGTGTACCATCTTCTGGGTTTCTCGTGCATGTTTTTGACGTAGGACGATGCCCTTGAACCTGGAGATTTGGGACCCATGGGATGGGTACCACGCCGTATTACTTTACAGGGTCTGCGTTAGCTCACCCAACCTCACCAAACCTCTCAGCCCCAAGAGTGTCCTCCCTTATGTCTCAATCAGCTGTGGGTCTAGATATGGTCAATCCAGGTGGCATCGCAGCCCCTGAACGAATTTTGTAAGAATTTCTCTCTCTTTCACTGTCTTTGTTTGACGGGTTTTTAAAAGTAATTGATTTTTATAATAGGGTTTAGCTGCTTTGCACTGCTGTGTTTATGCCGCTTTACACCCACTTGACTCACTTACAGAGAGATGTCAATACATAGGTTTTAAGATTCTTACTAGTCAGATATATTCTTGGGTGGTGAATAGGGGGCGTTGAGTCCAGTTCACTGAGCAAGGAGTAGGTCTTGTCTATTACATATTGGGTTTATGGAACGGTATCTGAGCTAATTTGAAACCCTTGTTTTATGCATCACCCCACCTCACCTTTCCCGTTAAGCAGCCATAGTGTGTTTTCTAAACGTGCGACTCTGTTCTGTTTTGTAATTCAGTTCAAGGGTAGCGGTTTTTACATTCCCTCTGTAAGTGATATCTTATGATAAGTGTCTTTTTCTGTGTGACTTATTTCACTTAGAATCGTCGTACCTAAATCCACTCATCATGCTGCTCCTAGCCTTATGACGTTGATTTCATGGCTGAGTGATATTCCATTGTACATAAGGACCACAACTTCTTTATCCATTCTTCTCTTTCCTGGGATGTTTAAGGTGTAACGAAGTGGAGGTTCTTGTCAACAGAGCAGCCCTAAACTTTGGGGTGCCTGTGTCTTGCTGATTTTTAGTTTTCCCAATTTATACGCCCATGAGTGGAAGTGCCCTATGCTCTCTAAGCTGAGTTTTTTAGATGTTTCAGGACACACCGTACACTTCTCCAGAGTGGCTGTTGGCAATTTACAGCCCGCCCATCAGCGTAGCAAGGCTCCCATTTCTCCATGGCCTGTCCTGCATTTCTGGTTTTGACACTTTATTCAGCATGGCCCTTTTGACCGATGGGAAGCGAGACTTCTTTGTAGCGCTGATTTGCCTTTCCAGGTTGCTTGGTTGGCCAAAAAGGGCGTATGCGTTTTTTCCTGAATATATTCAGGAAAAAACGCATACGCCCTTTTTGGCCAAGGGCATCATTGTCGAGGTTTTGCCGCTTTTCCTGTGCTTTAAAGGCGATTCGAATCTACCTCCTGAAATCTGTTTCCTGCAATTCTGCCTTGCTTTCAAATCCTCTTCGTAGCCTTCCCTCCATATATTTGTGGACGAGAGTTATCATTTCTAACTCTGCAGGTTTGTGAATTGCAGTGCCCCTGAGCTCCATTTTTCAACTCGCTTTCTTGGGAGCTGGCCGCAAAAGCGCAGGATTGCTTCAGGCCCTATTCTGGCTCCGGGCGGCAGGCTGAGCCTGTGGGTAATTCTGCTACCTGATGGGAAAATAGAGTGACCTGTGCCTGTCCCAACACCTAGAGCTAGTCTCTCATTGGTTCCCCCTCTTCCCGTTCATCCTCAGGACAAATTGCAACGTGTACGGAACAGGAGGTTAAAGGCGCTGATTCTCCAAGGAGGGAGATTGCTAGTAAAGCGGCTGGAATGGCGAACCGGAGCACAAGGAGATGAGAAATGAGGTGCGTTTTAGAAACCTTTCCCGGTCACACGGTGTACCATCTTCTGGGTTTCTCGTGCATGTTTTCAACGTAGGAAGATGCCCTTGACCCTGGAGATTTGGGACCCATGGGATGGGTACCACGCCGTATTACTTTACAGGGTCTGCGTTAGCTCACCCAACCTCACCAAACCTCTCAGCCCCAAGAGTGTCCACCCTTATGTCTCAATCAGCTGTGGGTCTAGATATGGTCAATCCAGGTGGCATCGCAGCCCCTGAACGAATTTTGTAAGAATTTATCTCTCTTTCACTGTCTTTGTTTCACGGGTTTTTAAAAGTAATTGATTTTTATAATAGGGTTTAGCTGCTTTGCACTGCTGTGTTTATGCCGCTTTTCACCCACTTGACTCACTTACAGAGAGATATCAATACATAGGTTTTAAGATTCTTACTAGTCAGATATATTCTTGGGCGGTGAATAGGGGGCGTTGAGTCCAGTTCACTGAGCAAGGAGTAGGTCTGGTCTATTACATATTGGGTTTATGGAACGGTATCTGAGCTAATTTGAAACCCTTGTTTTATGCATCACCCCACCTCACCTTTCCCGTTAAGCAGCCATAGTGTGTTTTCTAAACGTGCGACTCTGTTCTGTTTTGTAATTCAGTTCAAGGGTAGCGGTTTTTACATTCCCTCTGTAAGTGATATCTTATGATAAGTGTCTTTTTCTGTGTGACTTATTTCACTTAGAATCGTCGTACCTAAATCCACTCATCATGCTGCTCCTAGCCTTATGACGTTGATTTCATGGCTGAGTGATATTCCATTGTACATAAGGACCACAACTTCTTTATCCATTCTTCTCTTTCCTGGGATGTTTAAGGTGTAACGAAGTGGAGGTTCTTGTCAACAGAGCAGCCCTAAACTTTGGGGTGTCTGTGTCTTGCTGATTTTTAGTTTTCCCAATTTATACGCCCATGAGTGGAAGTGCCCTATGCTCTCTAAGCTGAGTTTTTTAGATGTTTCAGGACACACCGTACACTTCTCCAGAGTGGCTGTTGGCAATTTACAGCCCGCCCATCAGCGTAGCAAGGCTCCCATTTCTCCATGGCCTGTCCTGCATTTCTGGTTTTGACACTTTATTCAGCATGGCCCTTTTGACCGATGGGAAGCGAGACTTCTTTGTAGCGCTGATTTGCCTTTGCAGGTTGCTTGGTTGGCCAAAAAGGGCGTATGCGTTTTTTCCTGAATATATTCAGGAAAAAACGCATACGCCCTTTTTGGCCAAGGGCATCATTGTCGAGGTTTTGCCGCTTTTCCTGTGCTTTAAAGTCGATTCGAATCTACCTCCTGAAATCGGTTTCCTGCAATTCTGCCTTGCTTTCAAATCCTCTTCGTTGCCTTCCCTCCATATATTTGTGGACGAGAGTTATCATTTCTAACTCTGCATGTTTGTGAATTGCAGTGCCCCTGAGCTCCATTTTTCAACTCGCTTTCTTGGGAGCTGGCCGCAAAAGCGCAGGATTGCTTCAGGCCCTATTCTGGCTCCGGGCGGCAGGCTGAGCCTGTGGTTAATTCTGCTTCCTGATGGGAAAATAGAGTGACCTGTGCCTGTCCCAACACCTAGAGCTAGTCTCTCATTGGTTCCCCCTCTTCCCGTTCATCCTCAGGACAAATTGCAACGTGTTCGGAACAGGAGGTTAAAGGTGCTGATTCTCCAAGGAGGGAGATTGCTAGTAAAGCGGCTGGAATGGCGAACCGGAGCACAAGGAGATGAGAAATGAGGTGCGTTTTAGAAACCTTTCCCGGTCACACGGTGTACCATCTTCTGGGTTTCTCGTGCATGTTTTCGACGTAGGACGATGCCCTTGAACCTGGAGATTTGGGACCGATGGGATGGGTACCACGCCGTATTACTTTACAGGGTCTGCGTTAGCTCACCCAACCTCACCAAACCTCTCAGCCCCAAGAGTGTCCTCCCTTATGTCTCAATCAGCTGTGGGTCTAGATATGGTCAATCCAGGTGGCATCGCAGCCCCTGAACGAATTTTGTAAGAATTTCTCTCTCTTTCACTGTCTTTGTTTCACGGGTTTTTAAAAGTAATTGATTTTTATAATAGGGTTTAGCTGCTTTGCACTGCTGTGTTTATGCCGCTTTACACCCACTTGACTCACTTACAGAGAGATATCAATACATAGGTTTTAAGATTCTTACTAGTCAGATATATTCTTGGGCGGTGAATAGGGGGCGTTGAGTCCAGTTCACTGAGCAAGGAGTAGGTCTTGTGTATTACATATTGGGTTTATGGAACAGTATCTGAGCTAATTTGAAACCCTTGTTTTATGCATCACCCCACCTCACCTTTCCCGTTAAGCAGCCATAGTGTGTTTTCTAAACGTGCGACTCTGTTCTGTTTTGTAATTCAGTTCAAGGGTAGCGGTTTTTACATTCCCTCTGTAAGTGATATCTTATGATAAGTGTCTTTTTCTGTGTGACTTATTTCACTTAGAATCGTCGTACCTAAATCCACTCATCATGCTGCTCCTAGCCTTATGACGTTGATTTCATGGCTGAGTGATATTCCATTGTACATAAGGACCACAACTTCTTTATCCATTCTTCTCTTTCCTGGGATGTTTCAGGTGTAACGAAGTGGAGGTTCTTGTCAACAGAGCAGCCCTAAACTTTGGGGTGCCTGTGTCTTGCTGATTTTTAGTTTTCCCAATTTATACGCCCATGAGTGGAAGTGCCCTATGCTCTCTAAGCTGAGTTTTTTAGATGTTTCAGGACACACCGTACACTTCTCCAGAGTGGCTGTTGGCAATTTACAGCCCGCCCATCAGCGTAGCAAGGCTCCCATTTCTCCATGGCCTGTCCTGCATTTCTGGTTTTGACACTTTATTCAGCATGGCCCTTTTGACCGATGGGAAGCGAGACTTCTTTGTAGCGCTGATTTGCCTTTCCAGGTTGCTTGGTTGGCCAAAAAGGGCGTATGCGTTTTTTCCTGAATATATTCAGGAAAAAACGCATACGCCCTTTTTGGCCAAGGGCATCATTGTCGAGGTTTTGCCGCTTTTCCTGTGCTTTAAAGGCGATTCGAATCTACCTCCTGAAATCTGTTTCCTGCAATTCTGCCTTGCTTTCAAATCCTCTTCGTAGCCTTCCCTCCATATATTTGTGGACGAGAGTTATCATTTCTAACTCTGCAGGTTTGTGAATTGCAGTGCCCCTGAGCTCCATTTTTCAACTCGCTTTCTTGGGAGCTGGCCGCAAAAGCGCAGGATTGCTTCAGGCCCTATTCTGGCTCCGGGCGGCAGGCTGAGCCTGTGGTTAATTCTGCTACCTGATGGGAAAATAGAGTGACCTGTGCCTGTCCCAACACCTAGAGCTAGTCTCTCATTGGTTCCCCCTCTTCCCGTTCATCCTCAGGACAAATTGCAACGTGTACGGAACAGGAGGTTAAAGGCGCTGATTCTCCAAGGAGGGAGATTGCTAGTAAAGCGGCTGGAATGGCGAACCGGAGCACAAGGAGATGAGAAATGAGGTGCGTTTTAGAAACCTTTCCCGGTCACACGGTGTACCATCTTCTGGGTTTCTCGTGCATGTTTTCAACGTAGGAAGATGCCCTTGACCCTGGAGATTTGGGACCCATGGGATGGGTACCACGCCGTATTACTTTACAGGGTCTGCGTTAGCTCACCCAACCTCACCAAACCTCTCAGCCCCAAGAGTGTCCACCCTTATGTCTCAATCAGCTGTGGGTCTAGATATGGTCAATCCAGGTGGCATCGCAGCCCCTGAACGAATTTTGTAAGAATTTATCTCTCTTTCACTGTCTTTGTTTCATGGGTTTTTAAAAGTAATTGATTTTTATAATAGGGTTTAGCTGCTTTGCACTGCTGTGTTTATGCCGCTTTTCACCCACTTGACTCACTTACAGAGAGATATCAATACATAGGTTTTAAGATTCTTACTAGTCAGATATATTCTTGGGCGGTGAATAGGGGGCGTTGAGTCCAGTTCACGGAGCAAGGAGTAGGTCTGGTCTATTACATATTGGGTTTATGGAACGGTATCTGAGCTAATTTGAAACCCTTGTTTTATGCATCACCCCACCTCACCTTTCCCGTTAAGCAGCCATAGTGTGTTTTCTAAACGTGCGACTCTGTTCTGTTTTGTAATTCAGTTCAAGGGTAGCGGTTTTTACATTCCCTCTGTAAGTGATATCTTATGATAAGTGTCTTTTTCTGTGTGACTTATTTCACTTAGAATCGTCGTACCTAAATCCACTCATCATGCTGCTCCTAGCCTTATGACGTTGATTTCATGGCTGAGTGATATTCCATTGTACATAAGGACCACAACTTCTTTATCCATTCTTCTCTTTCCTGGGATGTTTAAGGTGTAACGAAGTGGAGGTTCTTGTCAACAGAGCAGCCCTAAACTTTGGGGTGTCTGTGTCTTGCTGATTTTTAGTTTTCCCAATTTATACGCCCATGAGTGGAAGTGCCCTATGCTCTCTAAGCTGAGTTTTTTAGATGTTTCAGGACACACCGTACACTTCTCCAGAGTGGCTGTTGGCAATTTACAGCCCGCCCATCAGCGTAGCAAGGCTCCCATTTCTCCATGGCCTGTCCTGCATTTCTGGTTTTGACACTTTATTCAGCATGGCCCTTTTGACCGATGGGAAGCGAGACTTCTTTGTAGCGCTGATTTGCCTTTGCAGGTTGCTTGGTTGGCCAAAAAGGGCGTATGCGTTTTTTCCTGAATATATTCAGGAAAAAACGCATACGCCCTTTTTGGCCAAGGGCATCATTGTCGAGGTTTTGCCGCTTTTCCTGTGCTTTAAAGTCGATTCGAATCTACCTCCTGAAATCGGTTTCCTGCAATTCTGCCTTGCTTTCAAATCCTCTTCGTTGCCTTCCCTCCATATATTTGTGGACGAGAGTTATCATTTCTAACTCTGCATGTTTGTGAATTGCAGTGCCCCTGAGCTCCATTTTTCAACTCGCTTTCTTGGGAGCTGGCCGCAAAAGCGCAGGATTGCTTCAGGCCCTATTCTGGCTCCGGGCGGCAGGCTGAGCCTGTGGTTAATTCTGCTTCCTGATGGGAAAATAGAGTGACCTGTGCCTGTCCCAACACCTAGAGCTAGTCTCTCATTGGTTCCCCCTCTTCCCGTTCATCCTCAGGACAAATTGCAACGTGTTCGGAACAGGAGGTTAAAGGTGCTGATTCTCCAAGGAGGGAGATTGCTAGTAAAGCGGCTGGAATGGCGAACCGGAGCACAAGGAGATGAGAAATGAGGTGCGTTTTAGAAACCTTTCCCGGTCACACGGTGTACCATCTTCTGGGTTTCTCGTGCATGTTTTCGACGTAGGACGATGCCCTTGAACCTGGAGATTTGGGACCGATGGGATGGGTACCACGCCGTATTACTTTACAGGGTCTGCGTTAGCTCACCCAACCTCACCAAACCTCTCAGCCCCAAGAGTGTCCTCCCTTATGTCTCAATCAGCTGTGGGTCTAGATATGGTCAATCCAGGTGGCATCGCAGCCCCTGAACGAATTTTGTAAGAATTTCTCTCTCTTTCACTGTCTTTGTTTCACGGGTTTTTAAAAGTAATTGATTTTTATAATAGGGTTTAGCTGCTTTGCACTGCTGTGTTTATGCCGCTTTACACCCACTTGACTCACTTACAGAGAGATATCAATACATAGGTTTTAAGATTCTTACTAGTCAGATATATTCTTGGGCGGTGAATAGGGGGCGTTGAGTCCAGTTCACTGAGCAAGGAGTAGGTCTTGTGTATTACATATTGGGTTTATGGAACAGTATCTGAGCTAATTTGAAACCCTTGTTTTATGCATCACCCCACCTCACCTTTCCCGTTAAGCAGCCATAGTGTGTTTTCTAAACGTGCGACTCTGTTCTGTTTTGTAATTCAGTTCAAGGGTAGCGGTTTTTACATTCCCTCTGTAAGTGATATCTTATGATAAGTGTCTTTTTCTGTGTGACTTATTTCACTTAGAATCGTCGTACCTAAATCCACTCATCATGCTGCTCCTAGCCTTATGACGTTGATTTCATGGCTGAGTGATATTCCATTGTACATAAGGACCACAACTTCTTTATCCATTCTTCTCTTTCCTGGGATGTTTCAGGTGTAACGAAGTGGAGGTTCTTGTCAACAGAGCAGCCCTAAACTTTGGGGTGCCTGTGTCTTGCTGATTTTTAGTTTTCCCAATTTATACGCCCATGAGTGGAAGTGCCCTATGCTCTCTAAGCTGAGTTTTTTAGATGTTTCAGGACACACCGTACACTTCTCCAGAGTGGCTGTTGGCAATTTACAGCCCGCCCATCAGCGTAGCAAGGCTCCCATTTCTCCACGGCCTGTCCTGCATTTCTGGTTTTGACACTTTATTCAGCATGGCCCTTTTGACCGATGGGAAGCGAGACTTCTTTGTAGCGCTGATTTGCCTTTGCAGGTTGCTTGGTTGGCCAAAAAGGGCGTATGCGTTTTTTCCTGAATATATTCAGGAAAAAACGCATACGCCCTTTTTGGCCAAGGGCATCATTGTCGAGGTTTTGCCGCTTTTCCTGTGCTTTAAAGTCGATTCGAATCTACCTCCTGAAATCGGTTTCCTGCAATTCTGCCTTGCTTTCAAATCCTCTTCGTTGCCTTCCCTCCATATATTTGTGGACGAGAGTTATCATTTCTAACTCTGCATGTTTGTGAATTGCAGTGCCCCTGAGCTCCATTTTTCAACTCGCTTTCTTGGGAGCTGGCCGCAAAAGCGCAGGATTGCTTCAGGCCCTATTCTGGCTCCGGGCGGCAGGCTGAGCCTGTGGTTAATTCTGCTTCCTGATGGGAAAATAGAGTGACCTGTGCCTGTCCCAACACCTAGAGCTAGTCTCTCATTGGTTCCCCCTCTTCCCGTTCATCCTCAGGACAAATTGCAACGTGTTCGGAACAGGAGGTTAAAGGTGCTGATTCTCCAAGGAGGGAGATTGCTAGTAAAGCGGCTGGAATGGCGAACCGGAGCACAAGGAGATGAGAAATGAGGTGCGTTTTAGAAACCTTTCCCGGTCACACGGTGTACCATCTTCTGGGTTTCTCGTGCATGTTTTCGACGTAGGACGATGCCCTTGAACCTGGAGATTTGGGACCGATGGGATGGGTACCACGCCGTATTACTTTACAGGGTCTGCGTTAGCTCACCCAACCTCACCAAACCTCTCAGCCCCAAGAGTGTCCTCCCTTATGTCTCAATCAGCTGTGGGTCTAGATATGGTCAATCCAGGTGGCATCGCAGCCCCTGAACGAATTTTGTAAGAATTTCTCTCTCTTTCACTGTCTTTGTTTCACGGGTTTTTAAAAGTAATTGATTTTTATAATAGGGTTTAGCTGCTTTGCACTGCTGTGTTTATGCCGCTTTACACCCACTTGACTCACTTACAGAGAGATATCAATACATAGGTTTTAAGATTCTTACTAGTCAGATATATTCTTGGGCGGTGAATAGGGGGCGTTGAGTCCAGTTCACTGAGCAAGGAGTAGGTCTTGTGTATTACATATTGGGTTTATGGAACAGTATCTGAGCTAATTTGAAACCCTTGTTTTATGCATCACCCCACCTCACCTTTCCCGTTAAGCAGCCATAGTGTGTTTTCTAAACGTGCGACTCTGTTCTGTTTTGTAATTCAGTTCAAGGGTAGCGGTTTTTACATTCCCTCTGTAAGTGATATCTTATGATAAGTGTCTTTTTCTGTGTGACTTATTTCACTTAGAATCGTCGTACCTAAATCCACTCATCATGCTGCTCCTAGCCTTATGACGTTGATTTCATGGCTGAGTGATATTCCATTGTACATAAGGACCACAACTTCTTTATCCATTCTTCTCTTTCCTGGGATGTTTAAGGTGTAACGAAGTGGAGGTTCTTGTCAACAGAGCAGCCCTAAACTTTGGGGTGCCTGTGTCTTGCTGATTTTTAGTTTTCCCAATTTATACGCCCATGAGTGGAAGTGCCCTATGCTCTCTAAGCTGAGTTTTTTAGATGTTTCAGGACACACCGTACACTTCTCCAGAGTGGCTGTTGGCAATTTACAGCCCGCCCATCAGCGTAGCAAGGCTCCCATTTCTCCACGGCCTGTCCTGCATTTCTGGTTTTGACACTTTATTCAGCATGGCCCTTTTGACCGATGGGAAGCGAGACTTCTTTGTAGCGCTGATTTGCCTTTGCAGGTTGCTTGGTTGGCCAAAAAGGGCGTATGCGTTTTTTCCTGAATATATTCAGGAAAAAACGCATACGCCCTTTTTGGCCAAGGGCATCATTGTCGAGGTTTTGCCGCTTTTCCTGTGCTTTAAAGGCGATTCGAATCTACCTCCTGAAATCGGTTTCCTGCAATTCTGCCTTGCTTTCAAATCCTCTTCGTTGCCTTCCCTCCATATATTTGTGGACGAGAGTTATCATTTCTAACTCTGCAGGTTTGTGAATTGCAGTGCCCCTGAGCTCCATTTTTCAACTCGCTTTCTTGGGAGCTGGCCGCAAAAGCACAGGATTGCTTCAGGCCCTATTCTGGCTCCGGGCGGCAGGCTGAGCCTGTGGTTAATTCTGCTTCCTGATGGGAAAATAGAGTGACCTGTGCCTGTCCCAACACCTAGAGCTAGTCTCTCATTGGTTCCCCCTCTTCCCGTTCATCCTCAGGACAAATTGCAACGTGTTCGGAACAGGAGGTTAAAGGTGCTGATTCTCCAAGGAGGGAGATTGCTAGTAAAGCGGCTGGAATGGCGAACCGGAGCACAAGGAGATGAGAAATGAGGTGCGTTTTAGAAACCTTTCCCGGTCACACGGTGTACCATCTTCTGGGTTTCTCGTGCATGTTTTTGACGTAGGACGATGCCCTTGAACCTGGAGATTTGGGACCCATGGGATGGGTACCACGCCGTATTACTTTACAGGGTCTGCGTTAGCTCACCCAACCTCACCAAACCTCTCAGCCCCAAGAGTGTCCTCCCTTATGTCTCAATCAGCTGTGGGTCTAGATATGGTCAATCCAGGTGGCATCGCAGCCCCTGAACGAATTTTGTAAGAATTTCTCTCTCTTTCACTGTCTTTGTTTGACGGGTTTTTAAAAGTAATTGATTTTTATAATAGGGTTTAGCTGCTTTGCACTGCTGTGTTTATGCCGCTTTACACCCACTTGACTCACTTACAGAGAGATGTCAATACATAGGTTTTAAGATTCTTACTAGTCAGATATATTCTTGGGTGGTGAATAGGGGGCGTTGAGTCCAGTTCACTGAGCAAGGAGTAGGTCTTGTCTATTACATATTGGGTTTATGGAACGGTATCTGAGCTAATTTGAAACCCTTGTTTTATGCATCACCCCACCTCACCTTTCCCGTTAAGCAGCCATAGTGTGTTTTCTAAACGTGCGACTCTGTTCTGTTTTGTAATTCAGTTCAAGGGTAGCGGTTTTTACATTCCCTCTGTAAGTGATATCTTATGATAAGTGTCTTTTTCTGTGTGACTTATTTCACTTAGAATCGTCGTACCTAAATCCACTCATCATGCTGCTCCTAGCCTTATGACGTTGATTTCATGGCTGAGTGATATTCCATTGTACATAAGGACCACAACTTCTTTATCCATTCTTCTCTTTCCTGGGATGTTTAAGGTGTAACGAAGTGGAGGTTCTTGTCAACAGAGCAGCCCTAAACTTTGGGGTGCCTGTGTCTTGCTGATTTTTAGTTTTCCCAATTTATACGCCCATGAGTGGAAGTGCCCTATGCTCTCTAAGCTGAGTTTTTTAGATGTTTCAGGACACACCGTACACTTCTCCAGAGTGGCTGTTGGCAATTTACAGCCCGCCCATCAGCGTAGCAAGGCTCCCATTTCTCCATGGCCTGTCCTGCATTTCTGGTTTTGACACTTTATTCAGCATGGCCCTTTTGACCGATGGGAAGCGAGACTTCTTTGTAGCGCTGATTTGCCTTTCCAGGTTGCTTGGTTGGCCAAAAAGGGCGTATGCGTTTTTTCCTGAATATATTCAGGAAAAAACGCATACGCCCTTTTTGGCCAAGGGCATCATTGTCGAGGTTTTGCCGCTTTTCCTGTGCTTTAAAGGCGATTCGAATCTACCTCCTGAAATCTGTTTCCTGCAATTCTGCCTTGCTTTCAAATCCTCTTCGTAGCCTTCCCTCCATATATTTGTGGACGAGAGTTATCATTTCTAACTCTGCAGGTTTGTGAATTGCAGTGCCCCTGAGCTCCATTTTTCAACTCGCTTTCTTGGGAGCTGGCCGCAAAAGCGCAGGATTGCTTCAGGCCCTATTCTGGCTCCGGGCGGCAGGCTGAGCCTGTGGGTAATTCTGCTACCTGATGGGAAAATAGAGTGACCTGTGCCTGTCCCAACACCTAGAGCTAGTCTCTCATTGGTTCCCCCTCTTCCCGTTCATCCTCAGGACAAATTGCAACGTGTACGGAACAGGAGGTTAAAGGCGCTGATTCTCCAAGGAGGGAGATTGCTAGTAAAGCGGCTGGAATGGCGAACCGGAGCACAAGGAGATGAGAAATGAGGTGCGTTTTAGAAACCTTTCCCGGTCACACGGTGTACCATCTTCTGGGTTTCTCGTGCATGTTTTCAACGTAGGAAGATGCCCTTGACCCTGGAGATTTGGGACCCATGGGATGGGTACCACGCCGTATTACTTTACAGGGTCTGCGTTAGCTCACCCAACCTCACCAAACCTCTCAGCCCCAAGAGTGTCCACCCTTATGTCTCAATCAGCTGTGGGTCTAGATATGGTCAATCCAGGTGGCATCGCAGCCCCTGAACGAATTTTGTAAGAATTTATCTCTCTTTCACTGTCTTTGTTTCACGGGTTTTTAAAAGTAATTGATTTTTATAATAGGGTTTAGCTGCTTTGCACTGCTGTGTTTATGCCGCTTTTCACCCACTTGACTCACTTACAGAGAGATATCAATACATAGGTTTTAAGATTCTTACTAGTCAGATATATTCTTGGGCGGTGAATAGGGGGCGTTGAGTCCAGTTCACTGAGCAAGGAGTAGGTCTGGTCTATTACATATTGGGTTTATGGAACGGTATCTGAGCTAATTTGAAACCCTTGTTTTATGCATCACCCCACCTCACCTTTCCCGTTAAGCAGCCATAGTGTGTTTTCTAAACGTGCGACTCTGTTCTGTTTTGTAATTCAGTTCAAGGGTAGCGGTTTTTACATTCCCTCTGTAAGTGATATCTTATGATAAGTGTCTTTTTCTGTGTGACTTATTTCACTTAGAATCGTCGTACCTAAATCCACTCATCATGCTGCTCCTAGCCTTATGACGTTGATTTCATGGCTGAGTGATATTCCATTGTACATAAGGACCACAACTTCTTTATCCATTCTTCTCTTTCCTGGGATGTTTAAGGTGTAACGAAGTGGAGGTTCTTGTCAACAGAGCAGCCCTAAACTTTGGGGTGTCTGTGTCTTGCTGATTTTTAGTTTTCCCAATTTATACGCCCATGAGTGGAAGTGCCCTATGCTCTCTAAGCTGAGTTTTTTAGATGTTTCAGGACACACCGTACACTTCTCCAGAGTGGCTGTTGGCAATTTACAGCCCGCCCATCAGCGTAGCAAGGCTCCCATTTCTCCATGGCCTGTCCTGCATTTCTGGTTTTGACACTTTATTCAGCATGGCCCTTTTGACCGATGGGAAGCGAGACTTCTTTGTAGCGCTGATTTGCCTTTGCAGGTTGCTTGGTTGGCCAAAAAGGGCGTATGCGTTTTTTCCTGAATATATTCAGGAAAAAACGCATACGCCCTTTTTGGCCAAGGGCATCATTGTCGAGGTTTTGCCGCTTTTCCTGTGCTTTAAAGTCGATTCGAATCTACCTCCTGAAATCGGTTTCCTGCAATTCTGCCTTGCTTTCAAATCCTCTTCGTTGCCTTCCCTCCATATATTTGTGGACGAGAGTTATCATTTCTAACTCTGCATGTTTGTGAATTGCAGTGCCCCTGAGCTCCATTTTTCAACTCGCTTTCTTGGGAGCTGGCCGCAAAAGCGCAGGATTGCTTCAGGCCCTATTCTGGCTCCGGGCGGCAGGCTGAGCCTGTGGTTAATTCTGCTTCCTGATGGGAAAATAGAGTGACCTGTGCCTGTCCCAACACCTAGAGCTAGTCTCTCATTGGTTCCCCCTCTTCCCGTTCATCCTCAGGACAAATTGCAACGTGTTCGGAACAGGAGGTTAAAGGTGCTGATTCTCCAAGGAGGGAGATTGCTAGTAAAGCGGCTGGAATGGCGAACCGGAGCACAAGGAGATGAGAAATGAGGTGCGTTTTAGAAACCTTTCCCGGTCACACGGTGTACCATCTTCTGGGTTTCTCGTGCATGTTTTCGACGTAGGACGATGCCCTTGAACCTGGAGATTTGGGACCGATGGGATGGGTACCACGCCGTATTACTTTACAGGGTCTGCGTTAGCTCACCCAACCTCACCAAACCTCTCAGCCCCAAGAGTGTCCTCCCTTATGTCTCAATCAGCTGTGGGTCTAGATATGGTCAATCCAGGTGGCATCGCAGCCCCTGAACGAATTTTGTAAGAATTTCTCTCTCTTTCACTGTCTTTGTTTCACGGGTTTTTAAAAGTAATTGATTTTTATAATAGGGTTTAGCTGCTTTGCACTGCTGTGTTTATGCCGCTTTACACCCACTTGACTCACTTACAGAGAGATATCAATACATAGGTTTTAAGATTCTTACTAGTCAGATATATTCTTGGGCGGTGAATAGGGGGCGTTGAGTCCAGTTCACTGAGCAAGGAGTAGGTCTTGTGTATTACATATTGGGTTTATGGAACAGTATCTGAGCTAATTTGAAACCCTTGTTTTATGCATCACCCCACCTCACCTTTCCCGTTAAGCAGCCATAGTGTGTTTTCTAAACGTGCGACTCTGTTCTGTTTTGTAATTCAGTTCAAGGGTAGCGGTTTTTACATTCCCTCTGTAAGTGATATCTTATGATAAGTGTCTTTTTCTGTGTGACTTATTTCACTTAGAATCGTCGTACCTAAATCCACTCATCATGCTGCTCCTAGCCTTATGACGTTGATTTCATGGCTGAGTGATATTCCATTGTACATAAGGACCACAACTTCTTTATCCATTCTTCTCTTTCCTGGGATGTTTCAGGTGTAACGAAGTGGAGGTTCTTGTCAACAGAGCAGCCCTAAACTTTGGGGTGCCTGTGTCTTGCTGATTTTTAGTTTTCCCAATTTATACGCCCATGAGTGGAAGTGCCCTATGCTCTCTAAGCTGAGTTTTTTAGATGTTTCAGGACACACCGTACACTTCTCCAGAGTGGCTGTTGGCAATTTACAGCCCGCCCATCAGCGTAGCAAGGCTCCCATTTCTCCATGGCCTGTCCTGCATTTCTGGTTTTGACACTTTATTCAGCATGGCCCTTTTGACCGATGGGAAGCGAGACTTCTTTGTAGCGCTGATTTGCCTTTCCAGGTTGCTTGGTTGGCCAAAAAGGGCGTATGCGTTTTTTCCTGAATATATTCAGGAAAAAACGCATACGCCCTTTTTGGCCAAGGGCATCATTGTCGAGGTTTTGCCGCTTTTCCTGTGCTTTAAAGGCGATTCGAATCTACCTCCTGAAATCTGTTTCCTGCAATTCTGCCTTGCTTTCAAATCCTCTTCGTAGCCTTCCCTCCATATATTTGTGGACGAGAGTTATCATTTCTAACTCTGCAGGTTTGTGAATTGCAGTGCCCCTGAGCTCCATTTTTCAACTCGCTTTCTTGGGAGCTGGCCGCAAAAGCGCAGGATTGCTTCAGGCCCTATTCTGGCTCCGGGCGGCAGGCTGAGCCTGTGGTTAATTCTGCTACCTGATGGGAAAATAGAGTGACCTGTGCCTGTCCCAACACCTAGAGCTAGTCTCTCATTGGTTCCCCCTCTTCCCGTTCATCCTCAGGACAAATTGCAACGTGTACGGAACAGGAGGTTAAAGGCGCTGATTCTCCAAGGAGGGAGATTGCTAGTAAAGCGGCTGGAATGGCGAACCGGAGCACAAGGAGATGAGAAATGAGGTGCGTTTTAGAAACCTTTCCCGGTCACACGGTGTACCATCTTCTGGGTTTCTCGTGCATGTTTTCAACGTAGGAAGATGCCCTTGACCCTGGAGATTTGGGACCCATGGGATGGGTACCACGCCGTATTACTTTACAGGGTCTGCGTTAGCTCACCCAACCTCACCAAACCTCTCAGCCCCAAGAGTGTCCACCCTTATGTCTCAATCAGCTGTGGGTCTAGATATGGTCAATCCAGGTGGCATCGCAGCCCCTGAACGAATTTTGTAAGAATTTATCTCTCTTTCACTGTCTTTGTTTCATGGGTTTTTAAAAGTAATTGATTTTTATAATAGGGTTTAGCTGCTTTGCACTGCTGTGTTTATGCCGCTTTTCACCCACTTGACTCACTTACAGAGAGATATCAATACATAGGTTTTAAGATTCTTACTAGTCAGATATATTCTTGGGCGGTGAATAGGGGGCGTTGAGTCCAGTTCACGGAGCAAGGAGTAGGTCTGGTCTATTACATATTGGGTTTATGGAACGGTATCTGAGCTAATTTGAAACCCTTGTTTTATGCATCACCCCACCTCACCTTTCCCGTTAAGCAGCCATAGTGTGTTTTCTAAACGTGCGACTCTGTTCTGTTTTGTAATTCAGTTCAAGGGTAGCGGTTTTTACATTCCCTCTGTAAGTGATATCTTATGATAAGTGTCTTTTTCTGTGTGACTTATTTCACTTAGAATCGTCGTACCTAAATCCACTCATCATGCTGCTCCTAGCCTTATGACGTTGATTTCATGGCTGAGTGATATTCCATTGTACATAAGGACCACAACTTCTTTATCCATTCTTCTCTTTCCTGGGATGTTTAAGGTGTAACGAAGTGGAGGTTCTTGTCAACAGAGCAGCCCTAAACTTTGGGGTGTCTGTGTCTTGCTGATTTTTAGTTTTCCCAATTTATACGCCCATGAGTGGAAGTGCCCTATGCTCTCTAAGCTGAGTTTTTTAGATGTTTCAGGACACACCGTACACTTCTCCAGAGTGGCTGTTGGCAATTTACAGCCCGCCCATCAGCGTAGCAAGGCTCCCATTTCTCCATGGCCTGTCCTGCATTTCTGGTTTTGACACTTTATTCAGCATGGCCCTTTTGACCGATGGGAAGCGAGACTTCTTTGTAGCGCTGATTTGCCTTTGCAGGTTGCTTGGTTGGCCAAAAAGGGCGTATGCGTTTTTTCCTGAATATATTCAGGAAAAAACGCATACGCCCTTTTTGGCCAAGGGCATCATTGTCGAGGTTTTGCCGCTTTTCCTGTGCTTTAAAGTCGATTCGAATCTACCTCCTGAAATCGGTTTCCTGCAATTCTGCCTTGCTTTCAAATCCTCTTCGTTGCCTTCCCTCCATATATTTGTGGACGAGAGTTATCATTTCTAACTCTGCATGTTTGTGAATTGCAGTGCCCCTGAGCTCCATTTTTCAACTCGCTTTCTTGGGAGCTGGCCGCAAAAGCGCAGGATTGCTTCAGGCCCTATTCTGGCTCCGGGCGGCAGGCTGAGCCTGTGGTTAATTCTGCTTCCTGATGGGAAAATAGAGTGACCTGTGCCTGTCCCAACACCTAGAGCTAGTCTCTCATTGGTTCCCCCTCTTCCCGTTCATCCTCAGGACAAATTGCAACGTGTTCGGAACAGGAGGTTAAAGGTGCTGATTCTCCAAGGAGGGAGATTGCTAGTAAAGCGGCTGGAATGGCGAACCGGAGCACAAGGAGATGAGAAATGAGGTGCGTTTTAGAAACCTTTCCCGGTCACACGGTGTACCATCTTCTGGGTTTCTCGTGCATGTTTTCGACGTAGGACGATGCCCTTGAACCTGGAGATTTGGGACCGATGGGATGGGTACCACGCCGTATTACTTTACAGGGTCTGCGTTAGCTCACCCAACCTCACCAAACCTCTCAGCCCCAAGAGTGTCCTCCCTTATGTCTCAATCAGCTGTGGGTCTAGATATGGTCAATCCAGGTGGCATCGCAGCCCCTGAACGAATTTTGTAAGAATTTCTCTCTCTTTCACTGTCTTTGTTTCACGGGTTTTTAAAAGTAATTGATTTTTATAATAGGGTTTAGCTGCTTTGCACTGCTGTGTTTATGCCGCTTTACACCCACTTGACTCACTTACAGAGAGATATCAATACATAGGTTTTAAGATTCTTACTAGTCAGATATATTCTTGGGCGGTGAATAGGGGGCGTTGAGTCCAGTTCACTGAGCAAGGAGTAGGTCTTGTGTATTACATATTGGGTTTATGGAACAGTATCTGAGCTAATTTGAAACCCTTGTTTTATGCATCACCCCACCTCACCTTTCCCGTTAAGCAGCCATAGTGTGTTTTCTAAACGTGCGACTCTGTTCTGTTTTGTAATTCAGTTCAAGGGTAGCGGTTTTTACATTCCCTCTGTAAGTGATATCTTATGATAAGTGTCTTTTTCTGTGTGACTTATTTCACTTAGAATCGTCGTACCTAAATCCACTCATCATGCTGCTCCTAGCCTTATGACGTTGATTTCATGGCTGAGTGATATTCCATTGTACATAAGGACCACAACTTCTTTATCCATTCTTCTCTTTCCTGGGATGTTTCAGGTGTAACGAAGTGGAGGTTCTTGTCAACAGAGCAGCCCTAAACTTTGGGGTGCCTGTGTCTTGCTGATTTTTAGTTTTCCCAATTTATACGCCCATGAGTGGAAGTGCCCTATGCTCTCTAAGCTGAGTTTTTTAGATGTTTCAGGACACACCGTACACTTCTCCAGAGTGGCTGTTGGCAATTTACAGCCCGCCCATCAGCGTAGCAAGGCTCCCATTTCTCCACGGCCTGTCCTGCATTTCTGGTTTTGACACTTTATTCAGCATGGCCCTTTTGACCGATGGGAAGCGAGACTTCTTTGTAGCGCTGATTTGCCTTTGCAGGTTGCTTGGTTGGCCAAAAAGGGCGTATGCGTTTTTTCCTGAATATATTCAGGAAAAAACGCATACGCCCTTTTTGGCCAAGGGCATCATTGTCGAGGTTTTGCCGCTTTTCCTGTGCTTTAAAGTCGATTCGAATCTACCTCCTGAAATCGGTTTCCTGCAATTCTGCCTTGCTTTCAAATCCTCTTCGTTGCCTTCCCTCCATATATTTGTGGACGAGAGTTATCATTTCTAACTCTGCATGTTTGTGAATTGCAGTGCCCCTGAGCTCCATTTTTCAACTCGCTTTCTTGGGAGCTGGCCGCAAAAGCGCAGGATTGCTTCAGGCCCTATTCTGGCTCCGGGCGGCAGGCTGAGCCTGTGGTTAATTCTGCTTCCTGATGGGAAAATAGAGTGACCTGTGCCTGTCCCAACACCTAGAGCTAGTCTCTCATTGGTTCCCCCTCTTCCCGTTCATCCTCAGGACAAATTGCAACGTGTTCGGAACAGGAGGTTAAAGGTGCTGATTCTCCAAGGAGGGAGATTGCTAGTAAAGCGGCTGGAATGGCGAACCGGAGCACAAGGAGATGAGAAATGAGGTGCGTTTTAGAAACCTTTCCCGGTCACACGGTGTACCATCTTCTGGGTTTCTCGTGCATGTTTTCGACGTAGGACGATGCCCTTGAACCTGGAGATTTGGGACCGATGGGATGGGTACCACGCCGTATTACTTTACAGGGTCTGCGTTAGCTCACCCAACCTCACCAAACCTCTCAGCCCCAAGAGTGTCCTCCCTTATGTCTCAATCAGCTGTGGGTCTAGATATGGTCAATCCAGGTGGCATCGCAGCCCCTGAACGAATTTTGTAAGAATTTCTCTCTCTTTCACTGTCTTTGTTTCACGGGTTTTTAAAAGTAATTGATTTTTATAATAGGGTTTAGCTGCTTTGCACTGCTGTGTTTATGCCGCTTTACACCCACTTGACTCACTTACAGAGAGATATCAATACATAGGTTTTAAGATTCTTACTAGTCAGATATATTCTTGGGCGGTGAATAGGGGGCGTTGAGTCCAGTTCACTGAGCAAGGAGTAGGTCTTGTGTATTACATATTGGGTTTATGGAACAGTATCTGAGCTAATTTGAAACCCTTGTTTTATGCATCACCCCACCTCACCTTTCCCGTTAAGCAGCCATAGTGTGTTTTCTAAACGTGCGACTCTGTTCTGTTTTGTAATTCAGTTCAAGGGTAGCGGTTTTTACATTCCCTCTGTAAGTGATATCTTATGATAAGTGTCTTTTTCTGTGTGACTTATTTCACTTAGAATCGTCGTACCTAAATCCACTCATCATGCTGCTCCTAGCCTTATGACGTTGATTTCATGGCTGAGTGATATTCCATTGTACATAAGGACCACAACTTCTTTATCCATTCTTCTCTTTCCTGGGATGTTTAAGGTGTAACGAAGTGGAGGTTCTTGTCAACAGAGCAGCCCTAAACTTTGGGGTGCCTGTGTCTTGCTGATTTTTAGTTTTCCCAATTTATACGCCCATGAGTGGAAGTGCCCTATGCTCTCTAAGCTGAGTTTTTTAGATGTTTCAGGACACACCGTACACTTCTCCAGAGTGGCTGTTGGCAATTTACAGCCCGCCCATCAGCGTAGCAAGGCTCCCATTTCTCCACGGCCTGTCCTGCATTTCTGGTTTTGACACTTTATTCAGCATGGCCCTTTTGACCGATGGGAAGCGAGACTTCTTTGTAGCGCTGATTTGCCTTTGCAGGTTGCTTGGTTGGCCAAAAAGGGCGTATGCGTTTTTTCCTGAATATATTCAGGAAAAAACGCATACGCCCTTTTTGGCCAAGGGCATCATTGTCGAGGTTTTGCCGCTTTTCCTGTGCTTTAAAGGCGATTCGAATCTACCTCCTGAAATCGGTTTCCTGCAATTCTGCCTTGCTTTCAAATCCTCTTCGTTGCCTTCCCTCCATATATTTGTGGACGAGAGTTATCATTTCTAACTCTGCAGGTTTGTGAATTGCAGTGCCCCTGAGCTCCATTTTTCAACTCGCTTTCTTGGGAGCTGGCCGCAAAAGCACAGGATTGCTTCAGGCCCTATTCTGGCTCCGGGCGGCAGGCTGAGCCTGTGGTTAATTCTGCTTCCTGATGGGAAAATAGAGTGACCTGTGCCTGTCCCAACACCTAGAGCTAGTCTCTCATTGGTTCCCCCTCTTCCCGTTCATCCTCAGGACAAATTGCAACGTGTTCGGAACAGGAGGTTAAAGGTGCTGATTCTCCAAGGAGGGAGATTGCTAGTAAAGCGGCTGGAATGGCGAACCGGAGCACAAGGAGATGAGAAATGAGGTGCGTTTTAGAAACCTTTCCCGGTCACACGGTGTACCATCTTCTGGGTTTCTCGTGCATGTTTTTGACGTAGGACGATGCCCTTGAACCTGGAGATTTGGGACCCATGGGATGGGTACCACGCCATATTACTTTACAGGGTCTGCGTTAGCTCACCCAACCTCACCAAACCTCTCAGCCCCAAGAGTGTCCTCCCTTATGTCTCAATCAGCTGTGGGTCTAGATATGGTCAATCCAGGTGGCATCGCAGCCCCTGAACGAATTTTGTAAGAATTTCTCTCTCTTTCACTGTCTTTGTTTGACGGGTTTTTAAAAGTAATTGATTTTTATAATAGGGTTTAGCTGCTTTGCACTGCTGTGTTTATGCCGCTTTACACCCACTTGACTCACTTACAGAGAGATGTCAATACATAGGTTTTAAGATTCTTACTAGTCAGATATATTCTTGGGTGGTGAATAGGGGGCGTTGAGTCCAGTTCACTGAGCAAGGAGTAGGTCTTGTCTATTACATATTGGGTTTATGGAACGGTATCTGAGCTAATTTGAAACCCTTGTTTTATGCATCACCCCACCTCACCTTTCCCGTTAAGCAGCCATAGTGTGTTTTCTAAACGTGCGACTCTGTTCTGTTTTGTAATTCAGTTCAAGGGTAGCGGTTTTTACATTCCCTCTGTAAGTGATATCTTATGATAAGTGTCTTTTTCTGTGTGACTTATTTCACTTAGAATCGTCGTACCTAAATCCACTCATCATGCTGCTCCTAGCCTTATGACGTTGATTTCATGGCTGAGTGATATTCCATTGTACATAAGGACCACAACTTCTTTATCCATTCTTCTCTTTCCTGGGATGTTTAAGGTGTAACGAAGTGGAGGTTCTTGTCAACAGAGCAGCCCTAAACTTTGGGGTGCCTGTGTCTTGCTGATTTTTAGTTTTCCCAATTTATACGCCCATGAGTGGAAGTGCCCTATGCTCTCTAAGCTGAGTTTTTTAGATGTTTCAGGACACACCGTACACTTCTCCAGAGTGGCTGTTGGCAATTTACAGCCCGCCCATCAGCGTAGCAAGGCTCCCATTTCTCCATGGCCTGTCCTGCATTTCTGGTTTTGACACTTTATTCAGCATGGCCCTTTTGACCGATGGGAAGCGAGACTTCTTTGTAGCGCTGATTTGCCTTTCCAGGTTGCTTGGTTGGCCAAAAAGGGCGTATGCGTTTTTTCCTGAATATATTCAGGAAAAAACGCATACGCCCTTTTTGGCCAAGGGCATCATTGTCGAGGTTTTGCCGCTTTTCCTGTGCTTTAAAGGCGATTCGAATCTACCTCCTGAAATCGGTTTCCTGCAATTCTGCCTTGCTTTCAAATCCTCTTCGTAGCCTTCCCTCCATATATTTGTGGACGAGAGTTATCATTTCTAACTCTGCAGGTTTGTGAATTGCAGTGCCCCTGAGCTCCATTTTTCAACTCGCTTTCTTGGGAGCTGGCCGCAAAAGCGCAGGATTGCTTCAGGCCCTATTCTGGCTCCGGGCGGCAGGCTGAGCCTGTGGTTAATTCTGCTACCTGATGGGAAAATAGAGTGACCTGTGCCTGTCCCAACACCTAGAGCTAGTCTCTCATTGGTTCCCCCTCTTCCCGTTCATCCTCAGGACAAATTGCAACGTGTACGGAACAGGAGGTTAAAGGCGCTGATTCTCCAAGGAGGGAGATTGCTAGTAAAGCGGCTGGAATGGCGAACCGGAGCACAAGGAGATGAGAAATGAGGTGCGTTTTAGAAACCTTTCCCGGTCACACGGTGTACCATCTTCTGGGTTTCTCGTGCATGTTTTCAACGTAGGAAGATGCCCTTGACCCTGGAGATTTGGGACCCATGGGATGGGTACCACGCCGTATTACTTTACAGGGTCTGCGTTAGCTCACCCAACCTCACCAAACCTCTCAGCCCCAAGAGTGTCCACCCTTATGTCTCAATCAGCTGTGGGTCTAGATATGGTCAATCCAGGTGGCATCGCAGCCCCTGAACGAATTTTGTAAGAATTTATCTCTCTTTCACTGTCTTTGTTTCACGGGTTTTTAAAAGTAATTGATTTTTATAATAGGGTTTAGCTGCTTTGCACTGCTGTGTTTATGCCGCTTTTCACCCACTTGACTCACTTACAGAGAGATATCAATACATAGGTTTTAAGATTCTTACTAGTCAGATATATTCTTGGGCGGTGAATAGGGGGCGTTGAGTCCAGTTCACTGAGCAAGGAGTAGGTCTGGTCTATTACATATTGGGTTTATGGAACGGTATCTGAGCTAATTTGAAACCCTTGTTTTATGCATCACCCCACCTCACCTTTCCCGTTAAGCAGCCATAGTGTGTTTTCTAAACGTGCGACTCTGTTCTGTTTTGTAATTCAGTTCAAGGGTAGCGGTTTTTACATTCCCTCTGTAAGTGATATCTTATGATAAGTGTCTTTTTCTGTGTGACTTATTTCACTTAGAATCGTCGTACCTAAATCCACTCATCATGCTGCTCCTAGCCTTATGACGTTGATTTCATGGCTGAGTGATATTCCATTGTACATAAGGACCACAACTTCTTTATCCATTCTTCTCTTTCCTGGGATGTTTAAGGTGTAACGAAGTGGAGGTTCTTGTCAACAGAGCAGCCCTAAACTTTGGGGTGCCTGTGTCTTGCTGATTTTTAGTTTTCCCAATTTATACGCCCATGAGTGGAAGTGCCCTATGCTCTCTAAGCTGAGTTTTTTAGATGTTTCAGGACACACCGTAGACTTCTCCAGAGTGGCTGTTGGCAATATACAGCCCGCCCATCAGCGTAGCAAGGCTCCCATTTCTCCATGGCCTGTCCTGCATTTCTGGTTTTGACACTTTATTCAGCATGGCCCTTTTGACCGATGGGAAGCGAGACTTCTTTGTAGCGCTGATTTGCCTTTCCAGGTTGCTTGGTTGGCCAAAAAGGGCGTATGCGTTTTTTCCTGAATATATTCAGGAAAAAACGCATACGCCCTTTTTGGCCAAGGGCATCATTGTCGAGGTTTTGCCGCTTTTCCTGTGCTTTAAAGGCGATTCGAATCTACCTCCTGAAATCGGTTTCCTGCAATTCTGCCTTGCTTTCAAATCCTCTTCGTTGCCTTCCCTCCATATATTTGTGGACGAGAGTTATCATTTCTAACTCTGCAGGTTTGTGAATTGCAGTGCCCCTGAGCTCCATTTTTCAACTCGCTTTCTTGGGAGCTGGCCGCAAAAGCGCAGGATTGCTTCAGGCCCTATTCTGGCTCCGGGCGGCAGGCTGAGCCTGTGGTTAATTCTGCTTCCTGATGGGAAAATAGAGTGACCTCTGCCTGTCCCAACACCTAGAGCTAGTCTCTCATTGGTTCCCCCTCTTCCCGTTCATCCTCAGGACAAATTGCAACGTGTACGGAACAGGAGGTTAAAGGTGCTGATTCTCCAAGGAGGGAGATTGCTAGTAAAGCGGCTGGAATGGCGAACCGGAGCACAAGGAGATGAGAAATGAGGTGCGTTTTAGAAACCTTTCCCGGTCACACGGTGTACCATCTTCTGGGTTTCTCGTGCATGTTTTCGACGTAGGACGATGCCCTTGAACCTGGAGATTTGGGACCCATGGGATGGGTACCACGCCGTATTACTTTACAGGGTCTGCGTTAGCTCACCCAACCTCACCAAACCTCTCAGCCCCAAGAGTGTCCACCCTTATGTCTCAATCAGCTGTGGGTCTAGATATGGTCAATCCAGGTGGCATCGCAGCCCCTGAACGAATTTTGTAAGAATTTCTCTCTCTTTCACTGTCTTTGTTTCACGGGTTTTTAAAAGTAATTGATTTTTATAACAGGGTTTAGCTGCTTTGCACTGCTGTGTTTATGCCGCTTTACACCCACTTGACTCACTTACAGAGAGATATCAATACATAGGTTTTAAGATTCTTACTAGTCAGATATATTCTTGGGCGGTGAATAGGGGGCGTTGAGTCCAGTTCACTGAGCAAGGAGTAGGTCTGGTCTATTACATATTGGGTTTATGGAACGGTATCTGAGCTAATTTGAAACCCTTGTTTTATGCATCACCCCACCTCACCTTTCCCGTTAAGCAGCCATAGTGTGTTTTCTAAACGTGCGACTCTGTTCTGTTTTGTAATTCAGTTCAAGGGTAGCGGTTTTTACATTCCCTCTGTAAGTGATATCTTATGATAAGTGTCTTTTTCTGTGTGACTTATTTCACTTAGAATCGTCGTACCTAAATCCACTCATCATGCTGCTCCTAGCCTTATGACGTTGATTTCATGGCTGAGTGATATTCCATTGTACATAAGGACCACAACTTCTTTATCCATTCTTCTCTTTCCTGGGATGTTTAAGGTGTAACGAAGTGGAGGTTCTTGTCAACAGAGCAGCCCTAAACTTTGGGGTGCCTGTGTCTTGCTGATTTTTAGTTTTCCCAATTTATACGCCCATGAGTGGAAGTGCCCTATGCTCTCTAAGCTGAGTTTTTTAGATGTTTCAGGACACACCGTACACTTCTCCAGAGTGGCTGTTGGCAATTTACAGCCCGCCCATCAGCGTAGCAAGGCTCCCATTTCTCCATGGCCTGTCCTGCATTTCTGGTTTTGACACTTTATTCAGCATGGCCCTTTTGACCGATGGGAAGCGAGACTTCTTTGTAGCGCTGATTTGCCTTTCCAGGTTGCTTGGTTGGCCAAAAAGGGCGTATGCGTTTTTTCCTGAATATATTCAGGAAAAAACGCATACGCCCTTTTTGGCCAAGGGCATCATTGTCGAGGTTTTGCCGCTTTTCCTGTGCTTTAAAGGCGATTCGAATCTACCTCCTGAAATCGGTTTCCTGCAATTCTGCCTTGCTTTCAAATCCTCTTCGTTGCCTTCCCTCCATATATTTGTGGACGAGAGTTATCATTTCTAACTCTGCAGGTTTGTGAATTGCAGTGCCCCTGAGCTCCATTTTTCAACTCGCTTTCTTGGGAGCTGGCCGCAAAAGCGCAGGATTGCTTCAGGCCCTATTCTGGCTCCGGGCGGCAGGCTGAGCCTGTGGTTAATTCTGCTTCCTGATGGGAAAATAGAGTGACCTGTGCCTGTCCCAACACCTAGAGCTAGTCTCTCATTGGTTCCCCCTCTTCCCGTTCATCCTCAGGACAAATTGCAACGTGTTCGGAACAGGAGGTTAAAGGTGCTGATTCTCCAAGGAGGGAGATTGCTAGTAAAGCGGCTGGAATGGCGAACCGGAGCACAAGGAGATGAGAAATGAGGTGCGTTTTAGAAACCTTTCCCGGTCACACGGTGTACCATCTTCTGGGTTTCTCGTGCATGTTTTCGACGTAGGACGATGCCCTTGAACCTGGAGATTTGGGACCCATGGGATGGGTACCACGCCGTATTACTTTACAATGTCTGCGTTAGCTCACCCAACCTCACCAAACCTCTCAGCCCCAAGAGTGTCCTCCCTTATGTCTCAATCAGCTGTGGGTCTAGATATGGTCAATCCAGGTGGCATCGCAGCCTCTGAACGAATTTTGTAAGAATTTCTCTCTCTTTCACTGTCTTTGTTTCACGGGTTTTTAAAAGTAATTGATTTTTATAACAGGGTTTAGCTGCTTTGCACTGCTGTGTTTATGCCGCTTTACACCCACTTGACTCACTTACAGAGAGATAGCAATACATAGGTTTTAAGATTCTTACTAGTCAGATATATTCTTGGGCGGTGAATAGGGGGCGTTGAGTCCAGTTCACTGAGCAAGGAGTAGGTCTTGTCTATTACATATTGGGTTTATGGAACGGTATCTGAGCTAATTTGAAACCCTTGTTTTATGCATCACCCCACCTCACCTTTCCCGTTAAGCAGCCATAGTGTGTTTTCTAAACGTGCGACTCTGTTCTGTTTTGTAATTCAGTTCAAGGGTAGCGGTTTTTACATTCCCTCTGTAAGTGATATCTTATGATAAGTGTCTTTTTCTGTGTGACTTATTTCACTTAGAATCGTCGTACCTAAATCCACTCATCATGCTGCTCCTAGCCTTATGACGTTGATTTCATGGCTGAGTGATATTCCATTGTACATAAGGACCACAACTTCTTTATCCATTCTTCTCTTTCCTGGGATGTTTAAGGTGTAACGAAGTGGAGGTTCTTGTCAACAGAGCAGCCCTAAACTTTGGGGTGCCTGTGTCTTGCTGATTTTTAGTTTTCCCAATTTATACGCCCATGAGTGGAAGTGCCCTATGCTCTCTAAGCTGAGTTTTTTAGATGTTTCAGGACACACCGTACACTTCTCCAGAGTGGCTGTTGGCAATTTACAGCCCGCCCATCAGCGTAGCAAGGCTCCCATTTCTCCATGGCCTGTCCTGCATTTCTGGTTTTGACACTTTATTCAGCATGGCCCTTTTGACCGATGGGAAGCGAGACTTCTTTGTAGCGCTGATTTGCCTTTCCAGGTTGCTTGGTTGGCCAAAAAGGGCGTATGCGTTTTTTCCTGAATATATTCAGGAAAAAACGCATACGCCCTTTTTGGCCAAGGGCATCATTGTCGAGGTTTTGCCGCTTTTCCTGTGCTTTAAAGGCGATTCGAATCTACCTCCTGAAATCGGTTTCCTGCAATTCTGCCTTGCTTTCAAATCCTCTTCGTAGCCTTCCCTCCATATATTTGTGGACGAGAGTTATCATTTCTAACTCTGCAGGTTTGTGAATTGCAGTGCCCCTGAGCTCCATTTTTCAACTCGCTTTCTTGGGAGCTGGCCGCAAAAGCGCAGGATTGCTTCAGGCCCTATTCTGGCTCCGGGCGGCAGGCTGAGCCTGTGGTTAATTCTGCTTCCTGATGGGAAAATAGAGTGACCTCTGCCTGTCCCAACACCTAGAGCTAGTCTCTCATTGGTTCCCCCTCTTCCCGTTCATCCTCAGGACAAATTGCAACGTGTTCGGAACAGGAGGTTAAAGGTGCTGATTCTCCAAGGAGGGAGATTGCTAGTAAAGCGGCTGGAATGGCGAACCGGAGCACAAGGAGATGAGAAATGAGGTGCGTTTTAGAAACCTTTCCCGGTCACACGGTGTACCATCTTCTGGGTTTCTCGTGCATGTTTTCGACGTAGGACGATGCCCTTGAACCTGGAGATTTGGGACCCATGGGATGGGTACCACGCCGTATTACTTTACAGGGTCTGCGTTAGCTCACCCAACCTCACCAAACCTCTCAGCCCCAAGAGTGTCCTCCCTTATGTCTCAATCAGCTGTGGGTCTAGATATGGTCAATCCAGGTGGCATCGCAGCCCCTGAACGAATTTTGTAAGAATTTCTCTCTCTTTCACTGTCTTTGTTTCACGGGTTTTTAAAAGTAATTGATTTTTATAACAGGGTTTAGCTGCTTTGCACTGCTGTGTTTATGCCGCTTTACACCCACTTGACTCACTTACAGAGAGATATCAATACATAGGTTTTAAGATTCTTACTAGTCAGATATATTCTTGGGCGGTGAATAGGGGGCGTTGAGTCCAGTTCACTGAGCAAGGAGTAGGTCTGGTCTATTACATATTGGGTTTATGGAACGGTATCTGAGCTAATTTGAAACCCTTGTTTTATGCATCACCCCACCTCACCTTTCCCGTTAAGCAGCCATAGTGTGTTTTCTAAACGTGCGACTCTGTTCTGTTTTGTAATTCAGTTCAAGGGTAGCGGTTTTTACATTCCCTCTGTAAGTGATATCTTATGATAAGTGTCTTTTTCTGTGTGACTTATTTCACTTAGAATCGTCGTACCTAAATCCACTCATCATGCTGCTCCTAGCCTTATGACGTTGATTTCATGGCTGAGTGATATTCCATTGTACATAAGGACCACAACTTCTTTATCCATTCTTCTCTTTCCTGGGATGTTTAAGGTGTAACGAAGTGGAGGTTCTTGTCAACAGAGCAGCCCTAAACTTTGGGGTGCCTGTGTCTTGCTGATTTTTAGTTTTCCCAATTTATACGCCCATGAGTGGAAGTGCCCTATGCTCTCTAAGCTGAGTTTTTTAGATGTTTCAGGACACACCGTACACTTCTCCAGAGTGGCTGTTGGCAATTTACAGCCCGCCCATCAGCGTAGCAAGGCTCCCATTTCTCCATGGCCTGTCCTGCATTTCTGGTTTTGACACTTTATTCAGCATGGCCCTTTTGACCGATGGGAAGCGAGACTTCTTTGTAGCGCTGATTTGCCTTTCCAGGTTGCTTGGTTGGCCAAAAAGGGCGTATGCGTTTTTTCCTGAATATATTCAGGAAAAAACGCATACGCCCTTTTTGGCCAAGGGCATCATTGTCGAGGTTTTGCCGCTTTTCCTGTGCTTTAAAGGCGATTCGAATCTACCTCCTGAAATCGGTTTCCTGCAATTCTGCCTTGCTTTCAAATCCTCTTCGTAGCCTTCCCTCCATATATTTGTGGACGAGAGTTATCATTTCTAACTCTGCAGGTTTGTGAATTGCAGTGCCCCTGAGCTCCATTTTTCAACTCGCTTTCTTGGGAGCTGGCCGCAAAAGCGCAGGATTGCTTCAGGCCCTATTCTGGCTCCGGGCGGCAGGCTGAGCCTGTGGTTAATTCTGCTTCCTGATGGGAAAATAGAGTGACCTCTGCCTGTCCCAACACCTAGAGCTAGTCTCTCATTGGTTCCCCCTCTTCCCGTTCATCCTCAGGACAAATTGCAACGTGTTCGGAACAGGAGGTTAAAGGCGCTGATTCTCCAAGGAGGGAGATTGCTAGTAAAGCGGCTGGAATGGCGAACCGGAGCACAAGGAGATGAGAAATGAGGTGCGTTTTAGAAACCTTTCCCGGTCACACGGTGTACCATCTTCTGGGTTTCTCGTGCATGTTTTCGACGTAGGACGATGCCCTTGAACCTGGAGATTTGGGACCCATGGGATGGGTACCACGCCGTATTACTTTACAGGGTCTGCGTTAGCTCACCCAACCTCACCAAACCTCTCAGCCCCAAGAGTGTCCACCCTTATGTCTCAATCAGCTGTGGGTCTAGATATGGTCAATCCAGGTGGCATCGCAGCCCCTGAACGAATTTTGTAAGAATTTCTCTCTCTTTCACTGTCTTTGTTTCACGGGTTTTTAAAAGTAATTGATTTTTATAATAGGGTTTAGCTGCTTTGCACTGCTGTGTTTATGCCGCTTTACACCCACTTGACTCACTTACAGAGAGATATCAATACATAGGTTTTAAGATTCTTACTAGTCAGATATATTCTTGGGCGGTGAATAGGGGGCGTTGAGTCCAGTTCACTGAGCAAGGAGTAGGTCTGGTCTATTACATATTGGGTTTATGGAACGGTATCTGAGCTAATTTGAAACCCTTGTTTTATGCATCACCCCACCTCACCTTTCCCGTTAAGCAACCATAGTGTGTTTTCTAAACGTGCGACTCTGTTCTGTTTTGTAATTCAGTTCAAGGGTAGCGGTTTTTACATTCCCTCTGTAAGTGATATCTTATGATAAGTGTCTTTTTCTGTGTGACTTATTTCACTTAGAATCGTCGTACCTAAATCCACTCATCATGCTGCTCCTAGCCTTATGACGTTGATTTCATGGCTGAGTGATATTCCATTGTACATAAGGACCACAACTTCTTTATCCATTCTTCTCTTTCCTGGGATGTTTAAGGTGTAACGAAGTGGAGGTTCTTGTCAACAGAGCAGCCCTAAACTTTGGGGTGCCTGTGTCTTGCTGATTTTTAGTTTTCCCAATTTATACGCCCATGAGTGGAAGTGCCCTATGCTCTCTAAGCTGAGTTTTTTAGATGTTTCAGGACACACCGTACACTTCTCCAGAGTGGCTGTTGGCAATTTACAGCCCGCCCATCAGCGTAGCAAGGCTCCCATTTATCCATGGCCTGTCCTGCATTTCTGGTTTTGACACTTTATTCAGCATGGCCCTTTTGACCGATGGGAAGCGAGACTTCTTTGTAGCGCTGATTTGCCTTTCCAGGTTGCTTGGTTGGCCAAAAAGGGCGTATGCGTTTTTTCCTGAATCTATTCAGGAAAAAACGCATACGCCCTTTTTGGCCAAGGGCATCATTGTCGAGGTTTTGCCGCTTTTCCTGTGCTTTAAAGGCGATTCGAATCTACCTCCTGAAATCGGTTTCCTGCAATTCTGCCTTGCTTTCAAATCCTCTTCGTTGCCTTCCCTCCATATATTTGTGGACGAGAGTTATCATTTCTAACTCTGCAGGTTTGTGAATTGCAGTGCCCCTGAGCTCCATTTTTCAACTCGCTTTCTTGGGAGCTGGCCGCAAAAGCGCAGGATTGCTTCAGGCCCTATTCTGGCTCCGGGCGGCAGGCTGAGCCTGTGGTTAATTCTGCTTCCTGATGGGAAAATAGAGTGACCTCTGCCTGTCCCAACACCTAGAGCTAGTCTCTCATTGGTTCCCCCTCTTCCCGTTCATCCTCAGGACAAATTGCAACGTGTACGGAACAGGAGGTTAAAGGTGCTGATTCTCCAAGGAGGGAGATTGCTAGTAAAGCGGCTGGAATGGCGAACCGGAGCACAAGGAGATGAGAAATGAGGTGCGTTTTAGAAACCTTTCCCGGTCACACGGTGTACCATCTTCTGGGTTTCTCGTGCATGTTTTCGACGTAGGACGATGCCCTTGAACCTGGAGATTTGGGACCCATGGGATGGGTACCACGCCGTATTACTTTACAGGGTCTGCGTTAGCTCACCCAACCTCACCAAACCTCTCAGCCCCAAGAGTGTCCTCCCTTATGTCTCAATCAGCTGTGGGTCTAGATATGGTCAATCCAGGTGGCATCGCAGCCCCTGAACGAATTTTGTAAGAATTTCTCTCTCTTTCACTGTCTTTGTTTCACGGGTTTTTAAAAGTAATTGATTTTTATAACAGGGTTTAGCTGCTTTGCACTGCTGTGTTTATGCCGCTTTACACCCACTTGACTCACTTACAGAGAGATATCAATACATAGGTTTTAAGATTCTTACTAGTCAGATATATTCTTGGGCGGTGAATAGGGGGCGTTGAGTCCAGTTCACTGAGCAAGGAGTAGGTCTGGTCTATTACATATTGGGTTTATGGAACGGTATCTGAGCTAATTTGAAACCCTTGTTTTATGCATCACCCCACCTCACCTTTCCCGTTAAGCAGCCATAGTGTGTTTTCTAAACGTGCGACTCTGTTCTGTTTTGTAATTCAGTTCAAGGGTAGCGGTTTTTACATTCCCTCTGTAAGTGATATCTTATGATAAGTGTCTTTTTCTGTGTGACTTATTTCACTTAGAATCGTCGTACCTAAATCCACTCATCATGCTGCTCCTAGCCTTATGACGTTGATTTCATGGCTGAGTGATATTCCATTGTACATAAGGACCACAACTTCTTTATCCATTCTTCTCTTTCCTGGGATGTTTAAGGTGTAACGAAGTGGAGGTTCTTGTCAACAGAGCAGCCCTAAACTTTGGGGTGCCTGTGTCTTGCTGATTTTTAGTTTTCCCAATTTATACGCCCATGAGTGGAAGTGCCCTATGCTCTCTAAGCTGAGTTTTTTAGATGTTTCAGGACACACCGTACACTTCTCCAGAGTGGCTGTTGGCAATTTACAGCCCGCCCATCAGCGTAGCAAGGCTCCCATTTCTCCATGGCCTGTCCTGCATTTCTGGTTTTGACACTTTATTCAGCATGGCCCTTTTGACCGATGGGAAGCGAGACTTCTTTGTAGCGCTGATTTGCCTTTCCAGGTTGCTTGGTTGGCCAAAAAGGGCGTATGCGTTTTTTCCTGAATATATTCAGGAAAAAACGCATACGCCCTTTTTGGCCAAGGGCATCATTGTCGAGGTTTTGCCGCTTTTCCTGTGCTTTAAAGGCGATTCGAATCTACATCCTGAAATCGGTTTCCTGCAATTCTGCCTTGCTTTCAAATCCTCTTCGTAGCCTTCCCTCCATATATTTGTGGACGAGAGTTATCATTTCTAACTCTGCAGGTTTGTGAATTGCAGTGCCCCTGAGCTCCATTTTTCAACTCGCTTTCTTGGGAGCTGGCCGCAAAAGCGCAGGATTGCTTCAGGCCCTATTCTGGCTCCGGGCGGCAGGCTGAGCCTGTGGGTAATTCTGCTACCTGATGGGAAAATAGAGTGACCTGTGCCTGTCCCAACACCTAGAGCTAGTCTCTCATTGGTTCCCCCTCTTCCCGTTCATCCTCAGGACAAATTGCAACGTGTACGGAACAGAAGGTTAAAGGCGCTGATTCTCCAAGGAGGGAGATTGCTAGTAAAGCGGCTGGAATGGCGAACCGGAGCACAAGGAGATGAGAAATGAGGTGCGTTTTAGAAACCTTTCCCGGTCACACGGTGTACCATCTTCTGGGTTTCTCGTGCATGTTTTCAACGTAGGAAGATGCCCTTGACCCTGGAGATTTGGGACCCATGGGATGGGTACCACGCCGTATTACTTTACAGGGTCTGCGTTAGCTCACCCAACCTCACCAAACCTCTCAGCCCCAAGAGTGTCCACCCTTATGTCTCAATCAGCTGTGGGTCTAGATATGGTCAATCCAGGTGGCATCGCAGCCCCTGAACGAATTTTGTAAGAATTTATCTCTCTTTCACTGTCTTTGTTTCACGGGTTTTTAAAAGTAATTGATTTTTATAATAGGGTTTAGCTGCTTTGCACTGCTGTGTTTATGCCGCTTTACACCCACTTGACTCACTTACAGAGAGATATCAATACATAGGTTTTAAGATTCTTACTAGTCAGATATATTCTTGGGCGGTGAATAGGGGGCGTTGAGTCCAGTTCACTGAGCAAGGAGTAGGTCTTGTGTATTACATATTGGGTTTATGGAACAGTATCTGAGCTAATTTGAAACCCTTGTTTTATGCATCACCCCACCTCACCTTTCCCGTTAAGCAGCCATAGTGTGTTTTCTAAACGTGCGACTCTGTTCTGTTTTGTAATTCAGTTCAAGGGTAGCGGTTTTTACATTCCCTCTGTAAGTGATATCTTATGATAAGTGTCTTTTTCTGTGTGACTTATTTCACTTAGAATCGTCGTACCTAAATCCACTCATCATGCTGCTCCTAGCCTTATGACGTTGATTTCATGGCTGAGTGATATTCCATTGTACATAAGGACCACAACTTCTTTATCCATTCTTCTCTTTCCTGGGATGTTTCAGGTGTAACGAAGTGGAGGTTCTTGTCAACAGAGCAGCCCTAAACTTTGGGGTGCCTGTGTCTTGCTGATTTTTAGTTTTCCCAATTTATACGCCCATGAGTGGAAGTGCCCTATGCTCTCTAAGCTGAGTTTTTTAGATGTTTCAGGACACACCGTACACTTCTCCAGAGTGGCTGTTGGCAATTTACAGCCCGCCCATCAGCGTAGCAAGGCTCCCATTTCTCCACGGCCTGTCCTGCATTTCTGGTTTTGACACTTTATTCAGCATGGCCCTTTTGACCGATGGGAAGCGAGACTTCTTTGTAGCGCTGATTTGCCTTTGCAGGTTGCTTGGTTGGCCAAAAAGGGCGTATGCGTTTTTTCCTGAATATATTCAGGAAAAAACGCATACGCCCTTTTTGGCCAAGGGCATCATTGTCGAGGTTTTGCCGCTTTTCCTGTGCTTTAAAGTCGATTCGAATCTACCTCCTGAAATCGGTTTCCTGCAATTCTGCCTTGCTTTCAAATCCTCTTCGTTGCCTTCCCTCCATATATTTGTGGACGAGAGTTATCATTTCTAACTCTGCATGTTTGTGAATTGCAGTGCCCCTGAGCTCCATTTTTCAACTCGCTTTCTTGGGAGCTGGCCGCAAAAGCGCAGGATTGCTTCAGGCCCTATTCTGGCTCCGGGCGGCAGGCTGAGCCTGTGGTTAATTCTGCTTCCTGATGGGAAAATAGAGTGACCTGTGCCTGTCCCAACACCTAGAGCTAGTCTCTCATTGGTTCCCCCTCTTCCCGTTCATCCTCAGGACAAATTGCAACGTGTTCGGAACAGGAGGTTAAAGGTGCTGATTCTCCAAGGAGGGAGATTGCTAGTAAAGCGGCTGGAATGGCGAACCGGAGCACAAGGAGATGAGAAATGAGGTGCGTTTTAGAAACCTTTCCCGGTCACACGGTGTACCATCTTCTGGGTTTCTCGTGCATGTTTTCGACGTAGGACGATGCCCTTGAACCTGGAGATTTGGGACCGATGGGATGGGTACCACGCCGTATTACTTTACAGGGTCTGCGTTAGCTCACCCAACCTCACCAAACCTCTCAGCCCCAAGAGTGTCCTCCCTTATGTCTCAATCAGCTGTGGGTCTAGATATGGTCAATCCAGGTGGCATCGCAGCCCCTGAACGAATTTTGTAAGAATTTCTCTCTCTTTCACTGTCTTTGTTTCACGGGTTTTTAAAAGTAATTGATTTTTATAATAGGGTTTAGCTGCTTTGCACTGCTGTGTTTATGCCGCTTTACACCCACTTGACTCACTTACAGAGAGATATCAATACATAGGTTTTAAGATTCTTACTAGTCAGATATATTCTTGGGCGGTGAATAGGGGGCGTTGAGTCCAGTTCACTGAGCAAGGAGTAGGTCTTGTGTATTACATATTGGGTTTATGGAACAGTATCTGAGCTAATTTGAAACCCTTGTTTTATGCATCACCCCACCTCACCTTTCCCGTTAAGCAGCCATAGTGTGTTTTCTAAACGTGCGACTCTGTTCTGTTTTGTAATTCAGTTCAAGGGTAGCGGTTTTTACATTCCCTCTGTAAGTGATATCTTATGATAAGTGTCTTTTTCTGTGTGACTTATTTCACTTAGAATCGTCGTACCTAAATCCACTCATCATGCTGCTCCTAGCCTTATGACGTTGATTTCATGGCTGAGTGATATTCCATTGTACATAAGGACCACAACTTCTTTATCCATTCTTCTCTTTCCTGGGATGTTTAAGGTGTAACGAAGTGGAGGTTCTTGTCAACAGAGCAGCCCTAAACTTTGGGGTGCCTGTGTCTTGCTGATTTTTAGTTTTCCCAATTTATACGCCCATGAGTGGAAGTGCCCTATGCTCTCTAAGCTGAGTTTTTTAGATGTTTCAGGACACACCGTACACTTCTCCAGAGTGGCTGTTGGCAATTTACAGCCCGCCCATCAGCGTAGCAAGGCTCCCATTTCTCCACGGCCTGTCCTGCATTTCTGGTTTTGACACTTTATTCAGCATGGCCCTTTTGACCGATGGGAAGCGAGACTTCTTTGTAGCGCTGATTTGCCTTTGCAGGTTGCTTGGTTGGCCAAAAAGGGCGTATGCGTTTTTTCCTGAATATATTCAGGAAAAAACGCATACGCCCTTTTTGGCCAAGGGCATCATTGTCGAGGTTTTGCCGCTTTTCCTGTGCTTTAAAGGCGATTCGAATCTACCTCCTGAAATCGGTTTCCTGCAATTCTGCCTTGCTTTCAAATCCTCTTCGTTGCCTTCCCTCCATATATTTGTGGACGAGAGTTATCATTTCTAACTCTGCAGGTTTGTGAATTGCAGTGCCCCTGAGCTCCATTTTTCAACTCGCTTTCTTGGGAGCTGGCCGCAAAAGCACAGGATTGCTTCAGGCCCTATTCTGGCTCCGGGCGGCAGGCTGAGCCTGTGGTTAATTCTGCTTCCTGATGGGAAAATAGAGTGACCTGTGCCTGTCCCAACACCTAGAGCTAGTCTCTCATTGGTTCCCCCTCTTCCCGTTCATCCTCAGGACAAATTGCAACGTGTTCGGAACAGGAGGTTAAAGGTGCTGATTCTCCAAGGAGGGAGATTGCTAGTAAAGCGGCTGGAATGGCGAACCGGAGCACAAGGAGATGAGAAATGAGGTGCGTTTTAGAAACCTTTCCCGGTCACACGGTGTACCATCTTCTGGGTTTCTCGTGCATGTTTTTGACGTAGGACGATGCCCTTGAACCTGGAGATTTGGGACCCATGGGATGGGTACCACGCCATATTACTTTACAGGGTCTGCGTTAGCTCACCCAACCTCACCAAACCTCTCAGCCCCAAGAGTGTCCTCCCTTATGTCTCAATCAGCTGTGGGTCTAGATATGGTCAATCCAGGTGGCATCGCAGCCCCTGAACGAATTTTGTAAGAATTTCTCTCTCTTTCACTGTCTTTGTTTGACGGGTTTTTAAAAGTAATTGATTTTTATAATAGGGTTTAGCTGCTTTGCACTGCTGTGTTTATGCCGCTTTACACCCACTTGACTCACTTACAGAGAGATGTCAATACATAGGTTTTAAGATTCTTACTAGTCAGATATATTCTTGGGTGGTGAATAGGGGGCGTTGAGTCCAGTTCACTGAGCAAGGAGTAGGTCTTGTCTATTACATATTGGGTTTATGGAACGGTATCTGAGCTAATTTGAAACCCTTGTTTTATGCATCACCCCACCTCACCTTTCCCGTTAAGCAGCCATAGTGTGTTTTCTAAACGTGCGACTCTGTTCTGTTTTGTAATTCAGTTCAAGGGTAGCGGTTTTTACATTCCCTCTGTAAGTGATATCTTATGATAAGTGTCTTTTTCTGTGTGACTTATTTCACTTAGAATCGTCGTACCTAAATCCACTCATCATGCTGCTCCTAGCCTTATGACGTTGATTTCATGGCTGAGTGATATTCCATTGTACATAAGGACCACAACTTCTTTATCCATTCTTCTCTTTCCTGGGATGTTTAAGGTGTAACGAAGTGGAGGTTCTTGTCAACAGAGCAGCCCTAAACTTTGGGGTGCCTGTGTCTTGCTGATTTTTAGTTTTCCCAATTTATACGCCCATGAGTGGAAGTGCCCTATGCTCTCTAAGCTGAGTTTTTTAGATGTTTCAGGACACACCGTACACTTCTCCAGAGTGGCTGTTGGCAATTTACAGCCCGCCCATCAGCGTAGCAAGGCTCCCATTTCTCCATGGCCTGTCCTGCATTTCTGGTTTTGACACTTTATTCAGCATGGCCCTTTTGACCGATGGGAAGCGAGACTTCTTTGTAGCGCTGATTTGCCTTTCCAGGTTGCTTGGTTGGCCAAAAAGGGCGTATGCGTTTTTTCCTGAATATATTCAGGAAAAAACGCATACGCCCTTTTTGGCCAAGGGCATCATTGTCGAGGTTTTGCCGCTTTTCCTGTGCTTTAAAGGCGATTCGAATCTACCTCCTGAAATCGGTTTCCTGCAATTCTGCCTTGCTTTCAAATCCTCTTCGTAGCCTTCCCTCCATATATTTGTGGACGAGAGTTATCATTTCTAACTCTGCAGGTTTGTGAATTGCAGTGCCCCTGAGCTCCATTTTTCAACTCGCTTTCTTGGGAGCTGGCCGCAAAAGCGCAGGATTGCTTCAGGCCCTATTCTGGCTCCGGGCGGCAGGCTGAGCCTGTGGTTAATTCTGCTACCTGATGGGAAAATAGAGTGACCTGTGCCTGTCCCAACACCTAGAGCTAGTCTCTCATTGGTTCCCCCTCTTCCCGTTCATCCTCAGGACAAATTGCAACGTGTACGGAACAGGAGGTTAAAGGCGCTGATTCTCCAAGGAGGGAGATTGCTAGTAAAGCGGCTGGAATGGCGAACCGGAGCACAAGGAGATGAGAAATGAGGTGCGTTTTAGAAACCTTTCCCGGTCACACGGTGTACCATCTTCTGGGTTTCTCGTGCATGTTTTCAACGTAGGAAGATGCCCTTGACCCTGGAGATTTGGGACCCATGGGATGGGTACCACGCCGTATTACTTTACAGGGTCTGCGTTAGCTCACCCAACCTCACCAAACCTCTCAGCCCCAAGAGTGTCCACCCTTATGTCTCAATCAGCTGTGGGTCTAGATATGGTCAATCCAGGTGGCATCGCAGCCCCTGAACGAATTTTGTAAGAATTTATCTCTCTTTCACTGTCTTTGTTTCACGGGTTTTTAAAAGTAATTGATTTTTATAATAGGGTTTAGCTGCTTTGCACTGCTGTGTTTATGCCGCTTTTCACCCACTTGACTCACTTACAGAGAGATATCAATACATAGGTTTTAAGATTCTTACTAGTCAGATATATTCTTGGGCGGTGAATAGGGGGCGTTGAGTCCAGTTCACTGAGCAAGGAGTAGGTCTGGTCTATTACATATTGGGTTTATGGAACGGTATCTGAGCTAATTTGAAACCCTTGTTTTATGCATCACCCCACCTCACCTTTCCCGTTAAGCAGCCATAGTGTGTTTTCTAAACGTGCGACTCTGTTCTGTTTTGTAATTCAGTTCAAGGGTAGCGGTTTTTACATTCCCTCTGTAAGTGATATCTTATGATAAGTGTCTTTTTCTGTGTGACTTATTTCACTTAGAATCGTCGTACCTAAATCCACTCATCATGCTGCTCCTAGCCTTATGACGTTGATTTCATGGCTGAGTGATATTCCATTGTACATAAGGACCACAACTTCTTTATCCATTCTTCTCTTTCCTGGGATGTTTAAGGTGTAACGAAGTGGAGGTTCTTGTCAACAGAGCAGCCCTAAACTTTGGGGTGCCTGTGTCTTGCTGATTTTTAGTTTTCCCAATTTATACGCCCATGAGTGGAAGTGCCCTATGCTCTCTAAGCTGAGTTTTTTAGATGTTTCAGGACACACCGTAGACTTCTCCAGAGTGGCTGTTGGCAATATACAGCCCGCCCATCAGCGTAGCAAGGCTCCCATTTCTCCATGGCCTGTCCTGCATTTCTGGTTTTGACACTTTATTCAGCATGGCCCTTTTGACCGATGGGAAGCGAGACTTCTTTGTAGCGCTGATTTGCCTTTCCAGGTTGCTTGGTTGGCCAAAAAGGGCGTATGCGTTTTTTCCTGAATATATTCAGGAAAAAACGCATACGCCCTTTTTGGCCAAGGGCATCATTGTCGAGGTTTTGCCGCTTTTCCTGTGCTTTAAAGGCGATTCGAATCTACCTCCTGAAATCGGTTTCCTGCAATTCTGCCTTGCTTTCAAATCCTCTTCGTTGCCTTCCCTCCATATATTTGTGGACGAGAGTTATCATTTCTAACTCTGCAGGTTTGTGAATTGCAGTGCCCCTGAGCTCCATTTTTCAACTCGCTTTCTTGGGAGCTGGCCGCAAAAGCGCAGGATTGCTTCAGGCCCTATTCTGGCTCCGGGCGGCAGGCTGAGCCTGTGGTTAATTCTGCTTCCTGATGGGAAAATAGAGTGACCTCTGCCTGTCCCAACACCTAGAGCTAGTCTCTCATTGGTTCCCCCTCTTCCCGTTCATCCTCAGGACAAATTGCAACGTGTACGGAACAGGAGGTTAAAGGTGCTGATTCTCCAAGGAGGGAGATTGCTAGTAAAGCGGCTGGAATGGCGAACCGGAGCACAAGGAGATGAGAAATGAGGTGCGTTTTAGAAACCTTTCCCGGTCACACGGTGTACCATCTTCTGGGTTTCTCGTGCATGTTTTCGACGTAGGACGATGCCCTTGAACCTGGAGATTTGGGACCCATGGGATGGGTACCACGCCGTATTACTTTACAGGGTCTGCGTTAGCTCACCCAACCTCACCAAACCTCTCAGCCCCAAGAGTGTCCACCCTTATGTCTCAATCAGCTGTGGGTCTAGATATGGTCAATCCAGGTGGCATCGCAGCCCCTGAACGAATTTTGTAAGAATTTCTCTCTCTTTCACTGTCTTTGTTTCACGGGTTTTTAAAAGTAATTGATTTTTATAACAGGGTTTAGCTGCTTTGCACTGCTGTGTTTATGCCGCTTTACACCCACTTGACTCACTTACAGAGAGATATCAATACATAGGTTTTAAGATTCTTACTAGTCAGATATATTCTTGGGCGGTGAATAGGGGGCGTTGAGTCCAGTTCACTGAGCAAGGAGTAGGTCTGGTCTATTACATATTGGGTTTATGGAACGGTATCTGAGCTAATTTGAAACCCTTGTTTTATGCATCACCCCACCTCACCTTTCCCGTTAAGCAGCCATAGTGTGTTTTCTAAACGTGCGACTCTGTTCTGTTTTGTAATTCAGTTCAAGGGTAGCGGTTTTTACATTCCCTCTGTAAGTGATATCTTATGATAAGTGTCTTTTTCTGTGTGACTTATTTCACTTAGAATCGTCGTACCTAAATCCACTCATCATGCTGCTCCTAGCCTTATGACGTTGATTTCATGGCTGAGTGATATTCCATTGTACATAAGGACCACAACTTCTTTATCCATTCTTCTCTTTCCTGGGATGTTTAAGGTGTAACGAAGTGGAGGTTCTTGTCAACAGAGCAGCCCTAAACTTTGGGGTGCCTGTGTCTTGCTGATTTTTAGTTTTCCCAATTTATACGCCCATGAGTGGAAGTGCCCTATGCTCTCTAAGCTGAGTTTTTTAGATGTTTCAGGACACACCGTACACTTCTCCAGAGTGGCTGTTGGCAATTTACAGCCCGCCCATCAGCGTAGCAAGGCTCCCATTTCTCCATGGCCTGTCCTGCATTTCTGGTTTTGACACTTTATTCAGCATGGCCCTTTTGACCGATGGGAAGCGAGACTTCTTTGTAGCGCTGATTTGCCTTTCCAGGTTGCTTGGTTGGCCAAAAAGGGCGTATGCGTTTTTTCCTGAATATATTCAGGAAAAAACGCATACGCCCTTTTTGGCCAAGGGCATCATTGTCGAGGTTTTGCCGCTTTTCCTGTGCTTTAAAGGCGATTCGAATCTACCTCCTGAAATCGGTTTCCTGCAATTCTGCCTTGCTTTCAAATCCTCTTCGTTGCCTTCCCTCCATATATTTGTGGACGAGAGTTATCATTTCTAACTCTGCAGGTTTGTGAATTGCAGTGCCCCTGAGCTCCATTTTTCAACTCGCTTTCTTGGGAGCTGGCCGCAAAAGCGCAGGATTGCTTCAGGCCCTATTCTGGCTCCGGGCGGCAGGCTGAGCCTGTGGTTAATTCTGCTTCCTGATGGGAAAATAGAGTGACCTGTGCCTGTCCCAACACCTAGAGCTAGTCTCTCATTGGTTCCCCCTCTTCCCGTTCATCCTCAGGACAAATTGCAACGTGTTCGGAACAGGAGGTTAAAGGTGCTGATTCTCCAAGGAGGGAGATTGCTAGTAAAGCGGCTGGAATGGCGAACCGGAGCACAAGGAGATGAGAAATGAGGTGCGTTTTAGAAACCTTTCCCGGTCACACGGTGTACCATCTTCTGGGTTTCTCGTGCATGTTTTCGACGTAGGACGATGCCCTTGAACCTGGAGATTTGGGACCCATGGGATGGGTACCACGCCGTATTACTTTACAATGTCTGCGTTAGCTCACCCAACCTCACCAAACCTCTCAGCCCCAAGAGTGTCCTCCCTTATGTCTCAATCAGCTGTGGGTCTAGATATGGTCAATCCAGGTGGCATCGCAGCCTCTGAACGAATTTTGTAAGAATTTCTCTCTCTTTCACTGTCTTTGTTTCACGGGTTTTTAAAAGTAATTGATTTTTATAACAGGGTTTAGCTGCTTTGCACTGCTGTGTTTATGCCGCTTTACACCCACTTGACTCACTTACAGAGAGATAGCAATACATAGGTTTTAAGATTCTTACTAGTCAGATATATTCTTGGGCGGTGAATAGGGGGCGTTGAGTCCAGTTCACTGAGCAAGGAGTAGGTCTTGTCTATTACATATTGGGTTTATGGAACGGTATCTGAGCTAATTTGAAACCCTTGTTTTATGCATCACCCCACCTCACCTTTCCCGTTAAGCAGCCATAGTGTGTTTTCTAAACGTGCGACTCTGTTCTGTTTTGTAATTCAGTTCAAGGGTAGCGGTTTTTACATTCCCTCTGTAAGTGATATCTTATGATAAGTGTCTTTTTCTGTGTGACTTATTTCACTTAGAATCGTCGTACCTAAATCCACTCATCATGCTGCTCCTAGCCTTATGACGTTGATTTCATGGCTGAGTGATATTCCATTGTACATAAGGACCACAACTTCTTTATCCATTCTTCTCTTTCCTGGGATGTTTAAGGTGTAACGAAGTGGAGGTTCTTGTCAACAGAGCAGCCCTAAACTTTGGGGTGCCTGTGTCTTGCTGATTTTTAGTTTTCCCAATTTATACGCCCATGAGTGGAAGTGCCCTATGCTCTCTAAGCTGAGTTTTTTAGATGTTTCAGGACACACCGTACACTTCTCCAGAGTGGCTGTTGGCAATTTACAGCCCGCCCATCAGCGTAGCAAGGCTCCCATTTCTCCATGGCCTGTCCTGCATTTCTGGTTTTGACACTTTATTCAGCATGGCCCTTTTGACCGATGGGAAGCGAGACTTCTTTGTAGCGCTGATTTGCCTTTCCAGGTTGCTTGGTTGGCCAAAAAGGGCGTATGCGTTTTTTCCTGAATATATTCAGGAAAAAACGCATACGCCCTTTTTGGCCAAGGGCATCATTGTCGAGGTTTTGCCGCTTTTCCTGTGCTTTAAAGGCGATTCGAATCTACCTCCTGAAATCGGTTTCCTGCAATTCTGCCTTGCTTTCAAATCCTCTTCGTAGCCTTCCCTCCATATATTTGTGGACGAGAGTTATCATTTCTAACTCTGCAGGTTTGTGAATTGCAGTGCCCCTGAGCTCCATTTTTCAACTCGCTTTCTTGGGAGCTGGCCGCAAAAGCGCAGGATTGCTTCAGGCCCTATTCTGGCTCCGGGCGGCAGGCTGAGCCTGTGGTTAATTCTGCTTCCTGATGGGAAAATAGAGTGACCTCTGCCTGTCCCAACACCTAGAGCTAGTCTCTCATTGGTTCCCCCTCTTCCCGTTCATCCTCAGGACAAATTGCAACGTGTTCGGAACAGGAGGTTAAAGGTGCTGATTCTCCAAGGAGGGAGATTGCTAGTAAAGCGGCTGGAATGGCGAACCGGAGCACAAGGAGATGAGAAATGAGGTGCGTTTTAGAAACCTTTCCCGGTCACACGGTGTACCATCTTCTGGGTTTCTCGTGCATGTTTTCGACGTAGGACGATGCCCTTGAACCTGGAGATTTGGGACCCATGGGATGGGTACCACGCCGTATTACTTTACAGGGTCTGCGTTAGCTCACCCAACCTCACCAAACCTCTCAGCCCCAAGAGTGTCCTCCCTTATGTCTCAATCAGCTGTGGGTCTAGATATGGTCAATCCAGGTGGCATCGCAGCCCCTGAACGAATTTTGTAAGAATTTCTCTCTCTTTCACTGTCTTTGTTTCACGGGTTTTTAAAAGTAATTGATTTTTATAACAGGGTTTAGCTGCTTTGCACTGCTGTGTTTATGCCGCTTTACACCCACTTGACTCACTTACAGAGAGATATCAATACATAGGTTTTAAGATTCTTACTAGTCAGATATATTCTTGGGCGGTGAATAGGGGGCGTTGAGTCCAGTTCACTGAGCAAGGAGTAGGTCTGGTCTATTACATATTGGGTTTATGGAACGGTATCTGAGCTAATTTGAAACCCTTGTTTTATGCATCACCCCACCTCACCTTTCCCGTTAAGCAGCCATAGTGTGTTTTCTAAACGTGCGACTCTGTTCTGTTTTGTAATTCAGTTCAAGGGTAGCGGTTTTTACATTCCCTCTGTAAGTGATATCTTATGATAAGTGTCTTTTTCTGTGTGACTTATTTCACTTAGAATCGTCGTACCTAAATCCACTCATCATGCTGCTCCTAGCCTTATGACGTTGATTTCATGGCTGAGTGATATTCCATTGTACATAAGGACCACAACTTCTTTATCCATTCTTCTCTTTCCTGGGATGTTTAAGGTGTAACGAAGTGGAGGTTCTTGTCAACAGAGCAGCCCTAAACTTTGGGGTGCCTGTGTCTTGCTGATTTTTAGTTTTCCCAATTTATACGCCCATGAGTGGAAGTGCCCTATGCTCTCTAAGCTGAGTTTTTTAGATGTTTCAGGACACACCGTACACTTCTCCAGAGTGGCTGTTGGCAATTTACAGCCCGCCCATCAGCGTAGCAAGGCTCCCATTTCTCCATGGCCTGTCCTGCATTTCTGGTTTTGACACTTTATTCAGCATGGCCCTTTTGACCGATGGGAAGCGAGACTTCTTTGTAGCGCTGATTTGCCTTTCCAGGTTGCTTGGTTGGCCAAAAAGGGCGTATGCGTTTTTTCCTGAATATATTCAGGAAAAAACGCATACGCCCTTTTTGGCCAAGGGCATCATTGTCGAGGTTTTGCCGCTTTTCCTGTGCTTTAAAGGCGATTCGAATCTACCTCCTGAAATCGGTTTCCTGCAATTCTGCCTTGCTTTCAAATCCTCTTCGTAGCCTTCCCTCCATATATTTGTGGACGAGAGTTATCATTTCTAACTCTGCAGGTTTGTGAATTGCAGTGCCCCTGAGCTCCATTTTTCAACTCGCTTTCTTGGGAGCTGGCCGCAAAAGCGCAGGATTGCTTCAGGCCCTATTCTGGCTCCGGGCGGCAGGCTGAGCCTGTGGTTAATTCTGCTTCCTGATGGGAAAATAGAGTGACCTCTGCCTGTCCCAACACCTAGAGCTAGTCTCTCATTGGTTCCCCCTCTTCCCGTTCATCCTCAGGACAAATTGCAACGTGTTCGGAACAGGAGGTTAAAGGCGCTGATTCTCCAAGGAGGGAGATTGCTAGTAAAGCGGCTGGAATGGCGAACCGGAGCACAAGGAGATGAGAAATGAGGTGCGTTTTAGAAACCTTTCCCGGTCACACGGTGTACCATCTTCTGGGTTTCTCGTGCATGTTTTCGACGTAGGACGATGCCCTTGAACCTGGAGATTTGGGACCCATGGGATGGGTACCACGCCGTATTACTTTACAGGGTCTGCGTTAGCTCACCCAACCTCACCAAACCTCTCAGCCCCAAGAGTGTCCACCCTTATGTCTCAATCAGCTGTGGGTCTAGATATGGTCAATCCAGGTGGCATCGCAGCCCCTGAACGAATTTTGTAAGAATTTCTCTCTCTTTCACTGTCTTTGTTTCACGGGTTTTTAAAAGTAATTGATTTTTATAATAGGGTTTAGCTGCTTTGCACTGCTGTGTTTATGCCGCTTTACACCCACTTGACTCACTTACAGAGAGATATCAATACATAGGTTTTAAGATTCTTACTAGTCAGATATATTCTTGGGCGGTGAATAGGGGGCGTTGAGTCCAGTTCACTGAGCAAGGAGTAGGTCTGGTCTATTACATATTGGGTTTATGGAACGGTATCTGAGCTAATTTGAAACCCTTGTTTTATGCATCACCCCACCTCACCTTTCCCGTTAAGCAACCATAGTGTGTTTTCTAAACGTGCGACTCTGTTCTGTTTTGTAATTCAGTTCAAGGGTAGCGGTTTTTACATTCCCTCTGTAAGTGATATCTTATGATAAGTGTCTTTTTCTGTGTGACTTATTTCACTTAGAATCGTCGTACCTAAATCCACTCATCATGCTGCTCCTAGCCTTATGACGTTGATTTCATGGCTGAGTGATATTCCATTGTACATAAGGACCACAACTTCTTTATCCATTCTTCTCTTTCCTGGGATGTTTAAGGTGTAACGAAGTGGAGGTTCTTGTCAACAGAGCAGCCCTAAACTTTGGGGTGCCTGTGTCTTGCTGATTTTTAGTTTTCCCAATTTATACGCCCATGAGTGGAAGTGCCCTATGCTCTCTAAGCTGAGTTTTTTAGATGTTTCAGGACACACCGTACACTTCTCCAGAGTGGCTGTTGGCAATTTACAGCCCGCCCATCAGCGTAGCAAGGCTCCCATTTATCCATGGCCTGTCCTGCATTTCTGGTTTTGACACTTTATTCAGCATGGCCCTTTTGACCGATGGGAAGCGAGACTTCTTTGTAGCGCTGATTTGCCTTTCCAGGTTGCTTGGTTGGCCAAAAAGGGCGTATGCGTTTTTTCCTGAATCTATTCAGGAAAAAACGCATACGCCCTTTTTGGCCAAGGGCATCATTGTCGAGGTTTTGCCGCTTTTCCTGTGCTTTAAAGGCGATTCGAATCTACCTCCTGAAATCGGTTTCCTGCAATTCTGCCTTGCTTTCAAATCCTCTTCGTTGCCTTCCCTCCATATATTTGTGGACGAGAGTTATCATTTCTAACTCTGCAGGTTTGTGAATTGCAGTGCCCCTGAGCTCCATTTTTCAACTCGCTTTCTTGGGAGCTGGCCGCAAAAGCGCAGGATTGCTTCAGGCCCTATTCTGGCTCCGGGCGGCAGGCTGAGCCTGTGGTTAATTCTGCTTCCTGATGGGAAAATAGAGTGACCTCTGCCTGTCCCAACACCTAGAGCTAGTCTCTCATTGGTTCCCCCTCTTCCCGTTCATCCTCAGGACAAATTGCAACGTGTACGGAACAGGAGGTTAAAGGTGCTGATTCTCCAAGGAGGGAGATTGCTAGTAAAGCGGCTGGAATGGCGAACCGGAGCACAAGGAGATGAGAAATGAGGTGCGTTTTAGAAACCTTTCCCGGTCACACGGTGTACCATCTTCTGGGTTTCTCGTGCATGTTTTCGACGTAGGACGATGCCCTTGAACCTGGAGATTTGGGACCCATGGGATGGGTACCACGCCGTATTACTTTACAGGGTCTGCGTTAGCTCACCCAACCTCACCAAACCTCTCAGCCCCAAGAGTGTCCTCCCTTATGTCTCAATCAGCTGTGGGTCTAGATATGGTCAATCCAGGTGGCATCGCAGCCCCTGAACGAATTTTGTAAGAATTTCTCTCTCTTTCACTGTCTTTGTTTCACGGGTTTTTAAAAGTAATTGATTTTTATAACAGGGTTTAGCTGCTTTGCACTGCTGTGTTTATGCCGCTTTACACCCACTTGACTCACTTACAGAGAGATATCAATACATAGGTTTTAAGATTCTTACTAGTCAGATATATTCTTGGGCGGTGAATAGGGGGCGTTGAGTCCAGTTCACTGAGCAAGGAGTAGGTCTGGTCTATTACATATTGGGTTTATGGAACGGTATCTGAGCTAATTTGAAACCCTTGTTTTATGCATCACCCCACCTCACCTTTCCCGTTAAGCAGCCATAGTGTGTTTTCTAAACGTGCGACTCTGTTCTGTTTTGTAATTCAGTTCAAGGGTAGCGGTTTTTACATTCCCTCTGTAAGTGATATCTTATGATAAGTGTCTTTTTCTGTGTGACTTATTTCACTTAGAATCGTCGTACCTAAATCCACTCATCATGCTGCTCCTAGCCTTATGACGTTGATTTCATGGCTGAGTGATATTCCATTGTACATAAGGACCACAACTTCTTTATCCATTCTTCTCTTTCCTGGGATGTTTAAGGTGTAACGAAGTGGAGGTTCTTGTCAACAGAGCAGCCCTAAACTTTGGGGTGCCTGTGTCTTGCTGATTTTTAGTTTTCCCAATTTATACGCCCATGAGTGGAAGTGCCCTATGCTCTCTAAGCTGAGTTTTTTAGATGTTTCAGGACACACCGTACACTTCTCCAGAGTGGCTGTTGGCAATTTACAGCCCGCCCATCAGCGTAGCAAGGCTCCCATTTCTCCATGGCCTGTCCTGCATTTCTGGTTTTGACACTTTATTCAGCATGGCCCTTTTGACCGATGGGAAGCGAGACTTCTTTGTAGCGCTGATTTGCCTTTCCAGGTTGCTTGGTTGGCCAAAAAGGGCGTATGCGTTTTTTCCTGAATATATTCAGGAAAAAACGCATACGCCCTTTTTGGCCAAGGGCATCATTGTCGAGGTTTTGCCGCTTTTCCTGTGCTTTAAAGGCGATTCGAATCTACATCCTGAAATCGGTTTCCTGCAATTCTGCCTTGCTTTCAAATCCTCTTCGTAGCCTTCCCTCCATATATTTGTGGACGAGAGTTATCATTTCTAACTCTGCAGGTTTGTGAATTGCAGTGCCCCTGAGCTCCATTTTTCAACTCGCTTTCTTGGGAGCTGGCCGCAAAAGCGCAGGATTGCTTCAGGCCCTATTCTGGCTCCGGGCGGCAGGCTGAGCCTGTGGGTAATTCTGCTACCTGATGGGAAAATAGAGTGACCTGTGCCTGTCCCAACACCTAGAGCTAGTCTCTCATTGGTTCCCCCTCTTCCCGTTCATCCTCAGGACAAATTGCAACGTGTACGGAACAGAAGGTTAAAGGCGCTGATTCTCCAAGGAGGGAGATTGCTAGTAAAGCGGCTGGAATGGCGAACCGGAGCACAAGGAGATGAGAAATGAGGTGCGTTTTAGAAACCTTTCCCGGTCACACGGTGTACCATCTTCTGGGTTTCTCGTGCATGTTTTCAACGTAGGAAGATGCCCTTGACCCTGGAGATTTGGGACCCATGGGATGGGTACCACGCCGTATTACTTTACAGGGTCTGCGTTAGCTCACCCAACCTCACCAAACCTCTCAGCCCCAAGAGTGTCCACCCTTATGTCTCAATCAGCTGTGGGTCTAGATATGGTCAATCCAGGTGGCATCGCAGCCCCTGAACGAATTTTGTAAGAATTTATCTCTCTTTCACTGTCTTTGTTTCACGGGTTTTTAAAAGTAATTGATTTTTATAATAGGGTTTAGCTGCTTTGCACTGCTGTGTTTATGCCGCTTTACACCCACTTGACTCACTTACAGAGAGATATCAATACATAGGTTTTAAGATTCTTACTAGTCAGATATATTCTTGGGCGGTGAATAGGGGGCGTTGAGTCCAGTTCACTGAGCAAGGAGTAGGTCTGGTCTATTACATATTGGGTTTATGGAACGGTATCTGAGCTAATTTGAAACCCTTGTTTTATGCATCACCCCACCTCACCTTTCCCGTTAAGCAGCCATAGTGTGTTTTCTAAACGTGCGACTCTGTTCTGTTTTGTAATTCAGTTCAAGGGTAGCGGTTTTTACATTCCCTCTGTAAGTGATATCTTATGATAAGTGTCTTTTTCTGTGTGACTTATTTCACTTAGAATCGTCGTACCTAAATCCACTCATCATGCTGCTCCTAGCCTTATGACGTTGATTTCATGGCTGAGTGATATTCCATTGTACATAAGGACCACAACTTCTTTATCCATTCTTCTCTTTCCTGGGATGTTTAAGGTGTAACGAAGTGGAGGTTCTTGTCAACAGAGCAGCCCTAAACTTTGGGGTGCCTGTGTCTTGCTGATTTTTAGTTTTCCCAATTTATACGCCCATGAGTGGAAGTGCCCTATGCTCTCTAAGCTGAGTTTTTTAGATGTTTCAGGACACACCGTACACTTCTCCAGAGTGGCTGTTGGCAATTTACAGCCCGCCCATCAGCGTAGCAAGGCTCCCATTTCTCCATGGCCTGTCCTGCATTTCTGGTTTTGACACTTTATTCAGCATGGCCCTTTTGACCGATGGGAAGCGAGACTTCTTTGTAGCGCTGATTTGCCTTTCCAGGTTGCTTGGTTGGCCAAAAAGGGCGTATGCGTTTTTTCCTGAATATATTCAGGAAAAAACGCATACGCCCTTTTTGGCCAAGGGCATCATTGTCGAGGTTTTGCCGCTTTTCCTGTGCTTTAAAGGCGATTCGAATCTACCTCCTGAAATCGGTTTCCTGCAATTCTGCCTTGCTTTCAAATCCTCTTCGTTGCCTTCCCTCCATATATTTGTGGACGAGAGTTATCATTTCTAACTCTGCAGGTTTGTGAATTGCAGTGCCCCTGAGCTCCATTTTTCAACTCGCTTTCTTGGGAGCTGGCCGCAAAAGCGCAGGATTGCTTCAGGCCCTATTCTGGCTCCGGGCGGCAGGCTGAGCCTGTGGTTAATTCTGCTTCCTGATGGGAAAATAGAGTGACCTCTGCCTGTCCCAACACCTAGAGCTAGTCTCTCATTGGTTCCCCCTCTTCCCGTTCATCCTCAGGACAAATTGCAACGTGTTCGGAACAGGAGGTTAAAGGTGCTGATTCTCCAAGGAGGGAGATTGCTAGTAAAGCGGCTGGAATGGCGAACCGGAGCACAAGGAGATGAGAAATGAGGTGCGTTTTAGAAACCTTTCCCGGTCACACGGTGTACCATCTTCTGGGTTTCTCGTGCATGTTTTCGACGTAGGACGATGCCCTTGAACCTGGAGATTTGGGACCCATGGGATGGGTACCACGCCGTATTACTTTACAGGGTCTGCGTTAGCTCACCCAACCTCACCAAACCTCTCAGCCCCAAGAGTGTCCTCCCTTATGTCTCAATCAGCTGTGGGTCTAGATATGGTCAATCCAGGTGGCATCGCAGCCCCTGAACGAATTTTGTAAGAATTTCTCTCTCTTTCACTGTCTTTGTTTCACGGGTTTTTAAAAGTAATTGATTTTTATAACAGGGTTTAGCTGCTTTGCACTGCTGTGTTTATGCCGCTTTACACCCACTTGACTCACTTACAGAGAGATATCAATACATAGGTTTTAAGATTCTTACTAGTCAGATATATTCTTGGGCGGTGAATAGGGGGCGTTGAGTCCAGTTCACTGAGCAAGGAGTAGGTCTGGTCTATTACATATTGGGTTTATGGAACGGTATCTGAGCTAATTTGAAACCCTTGTTTTATGCATCACCCCACCTCACCTTTCCCGTTAAGCAGCCATAGTGTGTTTTCTAAACGTGCGACTCTGTTCTGTTTTGTAATTCAGTTCAAGGGTAGCGGTTTTTACATTCCCTCTGTAAGTGATATCTTATGATAAGTGTCTTTTTCTGTGTGACTTATTTCACTTAGAATCGTCGTACCTAAATCCACTCATCATGCTGCTCCTAGCCTTATGACGTTGATTTCATGGCTGAGTGATATTCCATTGTACATAAGGACCACAACTTCTTTATCCATTCTTCTCTTTCCTGGGATGTTTAAGGTGTAACGAAGTGGAGGTTCTTGTCAACAGAGCAGCCCTAAACTTTGGGGTGCCTGTGTCTTGCTGATTTTTAGTTTTCCCAATTTATACGCCCATGAGTGGAAGTGCCCTATGCTCTCTAAGCTGAGTTTTTTAGATGTTTCAGGACACACCGTACACTTCTCCAGAGTGGCTGTTGGCAATTTACAGCCCGCCCATCAGCGTAGCAAGGCTCCCATTTCTCCATGGCCTGTCCTGCATTTCTGGTTTTGACACTTTATTCAGCATGGCCCTTTTGACCGATGGGAAGCGAGACTTCTTTGTAGCGCTGATTTGCCTTTCCAGGTTGCTTGGTTGGCCAAAAAGGGCGTATGCGTTTTTTCCTGAATATATTCAGGAAAAAACGCATACGCCCTTTTTGGCCAAGGGCATCATTGTCGAGGTTTTGCCGCTTTTCCTGTGCTTTAAAGGCGATTCGAATCTACCTCCTGAAATCGGTTTCCTGCAATTCTGCCTTGCTTTCAAATCCTCTTCGTTGCCTTCCCTCCATATATTTGTGGACGAGAGTTATCATTTCTAACTCTGCAGGTTTGTGAATTGCAGTGCCCCTGAGCTCCATTTTTCAACTCGCTTTCTTGGGAGCTGGCCGCAAAAGCGCAGGATTGCTTCAGGCCCTATTCTGGCTCCGGGCGGCAGGCTGAGCCTGTGGTTAATTCTGCTTCCTGATGGGAAAATAGAGTGACCTCTGCCTGTCCCAACACCTAGAGCTAGTCTCTCATTGGTTCCCCCTCTTCCCGTTCATCCTCAGGACAAATTGCAACGTGTTCGGAACAGGAGGTTAAAGGCGCTGATTCTCCAAGGAGGGAGATTGCTAGTAAAGCGGCTGGAATGGCGAACCGGAGCACAAGGAGATGAGAAATGAGGTGCGTTTTAGAAACCTTTCCCGGTCACACGGTGTACCATCTTCTGGGTTTCTCGTGCATGTTTTCGACGTAGGACGATGCCCTTGAACCTGGAGATTTGGGACCCATGGGATGGGTACCACGCCGTATTACTTTACAGGGTCTGCGTTAGCTCACCCAACCTCACCAAACCTCTCAGCCCCAAGAGTGTCCTCCCTTATGTCTCAATCAGCTGTGGGTCTAGATATGGTCAATCCAGGTGGCATCGCAGCCCCTGAACGAATTTTGTAAGAATTTCTCTCTCTTTCACTGTCTTTGTTTCACGGGTTTTTAAAAGTAATTGATTTTTATAACAGGGTTTAGCTGCTTTGCACTGCTGTGTTTATGCCGCTTTACACCCACTTGACTCACTTACAGAGAGATATCAATACATAGGTTTTAAGATTCTTACTAGTCAGATATATTCTTGGGCGGTGAATAGGGGGCGTTGAGTCCAGTTCACTGAGCAAGGAGTAGGTCTGGTCTATTACATATTGGGTTTATGGAACGGTATCTGAGCTAATTTGAAACCCTTGTTTTATGCATCACCCCACCTCACCTTTCCCGTTAAGCAGCCATAGTGTGTTTTCTAAACGTGCGACTCTGTTCTGTTTTGTAATTCAGTTCAAGGGTAGCGGTTTTTACATTCCCTCTGTAAGTGATATCTTATGATAAGTGTCTTTTTCTGTGTGACTTATTTCACTTAGAATCGTCGTACCTAAATCCACTCATCATGCTGCTCCTAGCCTTATGACGTTGATTTCATGGCTGAGTGATATTCCATTGTACATAAGGACCACAACTTCTTTATCCATTCTTCTCTTTCCTGGGATGTTTCAGGTGTAACGAAGTGGAGGTTCTTGTCAACAGAGCAGCCCTAAACTTTGGGGTGCCTGTGTCTTGCTGATTTTTAGTTTTCCCAATTTATACGCCCATGAGTGGAAGTGCCCTATGCTCTCTAAGCTGAGTTTTTTAGATGTTTCAGGACACACCGTACACTTCTCCAGAGTGGCTGTTGGCAATTTACAGCCCGCCCATCAGCGTAGCAAGGCTCCCATTTCTCCATGGCCTGTCCTGCATTTCTGGTTTTGACACTTTATTCAGCATGGCCCTTTTGACCGATGGGAAGCGAGACTTCTTTGTAGCGCTGATTTGCCTTTCCAGGTTGCTTGGTTGGCCAAAAAGGGCGTATGCGTTTTTTCCTGAATATATTCAGGAAAAAACGCATACGCCCTTTTTGGCCAAGGGCATCATTGTCGAGGTTTTGCCGCTTTTCCTGTGCTTTAAAGGCGATTCGAATCTACATCCTGAAATCGGTTTCCTGCAATTCTGCCTTGCTTTCAAATCCTCTTCGTAGCCTTCCCTCCATATATTTGTGGACGAGAGTTATCATTTCTAACTCTGCAGGTTTGTGAATTGCAGTGCCCCTGAGCTCCATTTTTCAACTCGCTTTCTTGGGAGCTGGCCGCAAAAGCGCAGGATTGCTTCAGGCCCTATTCTGGCTCCGGGCGGCAGGCTGAGCCTGTGGGTAATTCTGCTACCTGATGGGAAAATAGAGTGACCTGTGCCTGTCCCAACACCTAGAGCTAGTCTCTCATTGGTTCCCCCTCTTCCCGTTCATCCTCAGGACAAATTGCAACGTGTACGGAACAGGAGGTTAAAGGCGCTGATTCTCCAAGGAGGGAGATTGCTAGTAAAGCGGCTGGAATGGCGAACCGGAGCACAAGGAGATGAGAAATGAGGTGCGTTTTAGAAACCTTTCCCGGTCACACGGTGTACCATCTTCTGGGTTTCTCGTGCATGTTTTCGACGTAGGACGATGCCCTTGACCCTGGAGATTTGGGACCCATGGGATGGGTACCACGCCGTATTACTTTACAGGGTCTGCGTTAGCTCACCCAACCTCACCAAACCTCTCAGCCCCAAGAGTGTCCACCCTTATGTCTCAATCAGCTGTGGGTCTAGATATGGTCAATCCAGGTGGCATCGCAGCCCCTGAACGAATTTTGTAAGAATTTCTCTCTCTTTCACTGTCTTTGTTTCACGGGTTTTTAAAAGTAATTGATTTTTATAACAGGGTTTAGCTGCTTTGCACTGCTGTGTTTATGCCGCTTTACACCCACTTGACTCACTTACAGAGAGATATCAATACATAGGTTTTAAGATTCTTACTAGTCAGATATATTCTTGGGCGGTGAATAGGGGGCGTTGAGTCCAGTTCACTGAGCAAGGAGTAGGTCTGGTCTATTACATATTGGGTTTATGGAACGGTATCTGAGCTAATTTGAAACCCTTGTTTTATGCATCACCCCACCTCACCTTTCCCGTTAAGCAGCCATAGTGTGTTTTCTAAACGTGCGACTCTGTTCTGTTTTGTAATTCAGTTCAAGGGTAGCGGTTTTTACATTCCCTCTGTAAGTGATATCTTATGATAAGTGTCTTTTTCTGTGTGACTTATTTCACTTAGAATCGTCGTACCTAAATCCACTCATCATGCTGCTCCTAGCCTTATGACGTTGATTTCATGGCTGAGTGATATTCCATTGTACATAAGGACCACAACTTCTTTATCCATTCTTCTCTTTCCTGGGATGTTTCAGGTGTAACGAAGTGGAGGTTCTTGTCAACAGAGCAGCCCTAAACTTTGGGGTGCCTGTGTCTTGCTGATTTTTAGTTTTCCCAATTTATACGCCCATGAGTGGAAGTGCCCTATGCTCTCTAAGCTGAGTTTTTTAGATGTTTCAGGACACACCGTACACTTCTCCAGAGTGGCTGTTGGCAATTTACAGCCCGCCCATCAGCGTAGCAAGGCTCCCATTTCTCCATGGCCTGTCCTGCATTTCTGGTTTTGACACTTTATTCAGCATGGCCCTTTTGACCGATGGGAAGCGAGACTTCTTTGTAGCGCTGATTTGCCTTTCCAGGTTGCTTGGTTGGCCAAAAAGGGCGTATGCGTTTTTTCCTGAATATATTCAGGAAAAAACGCATACGCCCTTTTTGGCCAAGGGCATCATTGTCGAGGTTTTGCCGCTTTTCCTGTGCTTTAAAGGCGATTCGAATCTACCTCCTGAAATCGGTTTCCTGCAATTCTGCCTTGCTTTCAAATCCTCTTCGTTGCCTTCCCTCCATATATTTGTGGACGAGAGTTATCATTTCTAACTCTGCAGGTTTGTGAATTGCAGTGCCCCTGAGCTCCATTTTTCAACTCGCTTTCTTGGGAGCTGGCCGCAAAAGCGCAGGATTGCTTCAGGCCCTATTCTGGCTCCGGGCGGCAGGCTGAGCCTGTGGTTAATTCTGCTTCCTGATGGGAAAATAGAGTGACCTCTGCCTGTCCCAACACCTAGAGCTAGTCTCTCATTGGTTCCCCCTCTTCCCGTTCATCCTCAGGACAAATTGCAACGTGTTCGGAACAGGAGGTTAAAGGTGCTGATTCTCCAAGGAGGGAGATTGCTAGTAAAGCGGCTGGAATGTCGAACCGGAGCACAAGGAGATGAGAAATGAGGTGCGTTTTAGAAACCTTTCCCGGTCACACGGTGTACCATCTTCTGGGTTTCTCGTGCATGTTTTCAACGTAGGAAGATGCCCTTGACCCTGGAGATTTGGGACCCATGGGATGGGTACCACGCCGTATTACTTTACAGGGTCTGCGTTAGCTCACCCAACCTCACCAAACCTCTCAGCCCCAAGAGTGTCCACCCTTATGTCTCAATCAGCTGTGGGTCTAGATATGGTCAATCCAGGTGGCATCGCAGCCCCTGAACGAATTTTGTAAGAATTTCTCTCTCTTTCACTGTCTTTGTTTCACGGGTTTTTAAAAGTAATTGATTTTTATAACAGGGTTTAGCTGCTTTGCACTGCTGTGTTTATGCCGCTTTACACCCACTTGACTCACTTACAGAGAGATATCAATACATAGGTTTTAAGATTCTTACTAGTCAGATATATTCTTGGGCGGTGAATAGGGGGCGTTGAGTCCAGTTCACTGAGCAAGGAGTAGGTCTGGTCTATTACATATTGGGTTTATGGAACGGTATCTGAGCTAATTTGAAACCCTTGTTTTATGCATCACCCCACCTCACCTTTCCCGTTAAGCAGCCATAGTGTGTTTTCTAAACGTGCGACTCTGTTCTGTTTTGTAATTCAGTTCAAGGGTAGCGGTTTTTACATTCCCTCTGTAAGTGATATCTTATGATAAGTGTCTTTTTCTGTGTGACTTATTTCACTTAGAATCGTCGTACCTAAATCCACTCATCATGCTGCTCCTAGCCTTATGACGTTGATTTCATGGCTGAGTGATATTCCATTGTACATAAGGACCACAACTTCTTTATCCATTCTTCTCTTTCCTGGGATGTTTAAGGTGTAACGAAGTGGAGGTTCTTGTCAACAGAGCAGCCCTAAACTTTGGGGTGCCTGTGTCTTGCTGATTTTTAGTTTTCCCAATTTATACGCCCATGAGTGGAAGTGCCCTATGCTCTCTAAGCTGAGTTTTTTAGATGTTTCAGGACACACCGTACACTTCTCCAGAGTGGCTGTTGGCAATTTACAGCCCGCCCATCAGCGTAGCAAGGCTCCCATTTCTCCATGGCCTGTCCTGCATTTCTGGTTTTGACACTTTATTCAGCATGGCCCTTTTGACCGATGGGAAGCGAGACTTCTTTGTAGCGCTGATTTGCCTTTCCAGGTTGCTTGGTTGGCCAAAAAGGGCGTATGCGTTTTTTCCTGAATATATTCAGGAAAAAACGCATACGCCCTTTTTGGCCAAGGGCATCATTGTCGAGGTTTTGCCGCTTTTCCTGTGCTTTAAAGGCGATTCGAATCTACCTCCTGAAATCGGTTTCCTGCAATTCTGCCTTGCTTTCAAATCCTCTTCGTTGCCTTCCCTCCATATATTTGTGGACGAGAGTTATCATTTCTAACTCTGCAGGTTTGTGAATTGCAGTGCCCCTGAGCTCCATTTTTCAACTCGCTTTCTTGGGAGCTGGCCGCAAAAGCGCAGGATTGCTTCAGGCCCTATTCTGGCTCCGGGCGGCAGGCTGAGCCTGTGGTTAATTCTGCTTCCTGATGGGAAAATAGAGTGACCTCTGCCTGTCCCAACACCTAGAGCTAGTCTCTCATTGGTTCCCCCTCTTCCCGTTCATCCTCAGGACAAATTGCAACGTGTTCGGAACAGGAGGTTAAAGGTGCTGATTCTCCAAGGAGGGAGATTGCTAGTAAAGCGGCTGGAATGGCGAACCGGAGCACAAGGAGATGAGAAATGAGGTGCGTTTTAGAAACCTTTCCCGGTCACACGGTGTACCATCTTCTGGGTTTCTCGTGCATGTTTTCGACGTAGGACGATGCCCTTGAACCTGGAGATTTGGGACCCATGGGATGGGTACCACGCCGTATTACTTTACAGGGTCTGCGTTAGCTCACCCAACCTCACCAAACCTCTCAGCCCCAAGAGTGTCCTCCCTTATGTCTCAATCAGCTGTGGGTCTAGATATGGTCAATCCAGGTGGCATCGCAGCCCCTGAACGAATTTTGTAAGAATTTCTCTCTCTTTCACTGTCTTTGTTTCACGGGTTTTTAAAAGTAATTGATTTTTATAACAGGGTTTAGCTGCTTTGCACTGCTGTGTTTATGCCGCTTTACACCCACTTGACTCACTTACAGAGAGATATCAATACATAGGTTTTAAGATTCTTACTAGTCAGATATATTCTTGGGCGGTGAATAGGGGGCGTTGAGTCCAGTTCACTGAGCAAGGAGTAGGTCTGGTCTATTACATATTGGGTTTATGGAACGGTATCTGAGCTAATTTGAAACCCTTGTTTTATGCATCACCCCACCTCACCTTTCCCGTTAAGCAGCCATAGTGTGTTTTCTAAACGTGCGACTCTGTTCTGTTTTGTAATTCAGTTCAAGGGTAGCGGTTTTTACATTCCCTCTGTAAGTGATATCTTATGATAAGTGTCTTTTTCTGTGTGACTTATTTCACTTAGAATCGTCGTACCTAAATCCACTCATCATGCTGCTCCTAGCCTTATGACGTTGATTTCATGGCTGAGTGATATTCCATTGTACATAAGGACCACAACTTCTTTATCCATTCTTCTCTTTCCTGGGATGTTTAAGGTGTAACGAAGTGGAGGTTCTTGTCAACAGAGCAGCCCTAAACTTTGGGGTGCCTGTGTCTTGCTGATTTTTAGTTTTCCCAATTTATACGCCCATGAGTGGAAGTGCCCTATGCTCTCTAAGCTGAGTTTTTTAGATGTTTCAGGACACACCGTACACTTCTCCAGAGTGGCTGTTGGCAATTTACAGCCCGCCCATCAGCGTAGCAAGGCTCCCATTTCTCCATGGCCTGTCCTGCATTTCTGGTTTTGACACTTTATTCAGCATGGCCCTTTTGACCGATGGGAAGCGAGACTTCTTTGTAGCGCTGATTTGCCTTTCCAGGTTGCTTGGTTGGCCAAAAAGGGCGTATGCGTTTTTTCCTGAATATATTCAGGAAAAAACGCATACGCCCTTTTTGGCCAAGGGCATCATTGTCGAGGTTTTGCCGCTTTTCCTGTGCTTTAAAGGCGATTCGAATCTACCTCCTGAAATCGGTTTCCTGCAATTCTGCCTTGCTTTCAAATCCTCTTCGTTGCCTTCCCTCCATATATTTGTGGACGAGAGTTATCATTTCTAACTCTGCAGGTTTGTGAATTGCAGTGCCCCTGAGCTCCATTTTTCAACTCGCTTTCTTGGGAGCTGGCCGCAAAAGCGCAGGATTGCTTCAGGCCCTATTCTGGCTCCGGGCGGCAGGCTGAGCCTGTGGTTAATTCTGCTTCCTGATGGGAAAATAGAGTGACCTCTGCCTGTCCCAACACCTAGAGCTAGTCTCTCATTGGTTCCCCCTCTTCCCGTTCATCCTCAGGACAAATTGCAACGTGTACGGAACAGGAGGTTAAAGGTGCTGATTCTCCAAGGAGGGAGATTGCTAGTAAAGCGGCTGGAATGGCGAACCGGAGCACAAGGAGATGAGAAATGAGGTGCGTTTTAGAAACCTTTCCCGGTCACACGGTGTACCATCTTCTGGGTTTCTCGTGCATGTTTTCGACGTAGGAAGATGCCCTTGAACCTGGAGATTTGGGACCCATGGGATGGGTACCACGCCGTATTACTTTAAAGGGTCTGCGTTAGCTCACCCAACCTCACCAAACCTCTCAGCCCCAAGAGTGTCCACCCTTATGTCTCAATCAGCTGTGGGTCTAGATATGGTCAATCCAGGTGGCATCGCAGCCCCTGAACGAATTTTGTAAGAATTTCTCTCTCTTTCACTGTCTTTGTTTCACGGGTTTTTAAAAGTAATTGATTTTTATAATAGGGTTTAGCTGCTTTGCACTGCTGTGTTTATGCCGCTTTACACCCACTTGACTCACTTACAGAGAGATATCAATACATAGGTTTTAAGATTCTTACTAGTCAGATATATTCTTGGGCGGTGAATAGGGGGCGTTGAGTCCAGTTCACTGAGCAAGGAGTAGGTCTGGTCTATTACATATTGGGTTTATGGAACGGTATCTGAGCTAATTTGAAACCCTTGTTTTATGCATCACCCCACCTCACCTTTCCCGTTAAGCAGCCATAGTGTGTTTTCTAAACGTGCGACTCTGTTCTGTTTTGTAATTCAGTTCAAGGGTAGCGGTTTTTACATTCCCTCTGTAAGTGATATCTTATGATAAGTGTCTTTTTCTGTGTGACTTATTTCACTTAGAATCGTCGTACCTAAATCCACTCATCATGCTGCTCCTAGCCTTATGACGTTGATTTCATGGCTGAGTGATATTCCATTGTACATAAGGACCACAACTTCTTTATCCATTCTTCTCTTTCCTGGGATGTTTCAGGTGTAACGAAGTGGAGGTTCTTGTCAACAGAGCAGCCCTAAACTTTGGGGTGCCTGTGTCTTGCTGATTTTTAGTTTTCCCAATTTATACGCCCATGAGTGGAAGTGCCCTATGCTCTCTAAGCTGAGTTTTTTAGATGTTTCAGGACACACCGTACACTTCTCCAGAGTGGCTGTTGGCAATTTACAGCCCGCCCATCAGCGTAGCAAGGCTCCCATTTCTCCATGGCCTGTCCTGCATTTCTGGTTTTGACACTTTATTCAGCATGGCCCTTTTGACCGATGGGAAGCGAGACTTCTTTGTAGCGCTGATTTGCCTTTCCAGGTTGCTTGGTTGGCCAAAAAGGGCGTATGCGTTTTTTCCTGAATATATTCAGGAAAAAACGCATACGCCCTTTTTGGCCAAGGGCATCATTGTCGAGGTTTTGCCGCTTTTCCTGTGCTTTAAAGGCGATTCGAATCTACCTCCTGAAATCGGTTTCCTGCAATTCTGCCTTGCTTTCAAATCCTCTTCGTTGCCTTCCCTCCATATATTTGTGGACGAGAGTTATCATTTCTAACTCTGCAGGTTTGTGAATTGCAGTGCCCCTGAGCTCCATTTTTCAACTCGCTTTCTTGGGAGCTGGCCGCAAAAGCGCAGGATTGCTTCAGGCCCTATTCTGGCTCCGGGCGGCAGGCTGAGCCTGTGGTTAATTCTGCTTCCTGATGGGAGAATAGAGTGACCTCTGCCTGTCCCAACACCTAGAGCTAGTCTCTCATTGGTTCCCCCTCTTCCCGTTCATCCTCAGGACAAATTGCAACGTGTTCGGAACAGGAGGTTAAAGGTGCTGATTCTCCAAGGAGGGAGATTGCTAGTAAAGCGGCTGGAATGGCGAACCGGAGCACAAGGAGATGAGAAATGAGGTGCGTTTTAGAAACCTTTCCCGGTCACACGGTGTACCATCTTCTGGGTTTCTCGTGCATGTTTTCGACGTAGGACGATGCCCTTGAACCTGGAGATTTGGGACCCATGGGATGGGTACCACGCCGTATTACTTTAAAGGGTCTGCGTTAGCTCACCCAACCTCACCAAACCTCTCAGCCCCAAGAGTGTCCACCCTTATGTCTCAATCAGCTGTGGGTCTAGATATGGTCAATCCAGGTGGCATCGCAGCCCCTGAACGAATTTTGTAAGAATTTCTCTCTCTTTCACTGTCTTTGTTTCACGGGTTTTTAAAAGTAATTGATTTTTATAACAGGGTTTAGCTGCTTTGCACTGCTGTGTTTATGCCGCTTTACACCCACTTGACTCACTTACAGAGAGATATCAATACATAGGTTTTAAGATTCTTACTAGTCAGATATATTCTTGGGCGGTGAATAGGGGGCGTTGAGTCCAGTTCACTGAGCAAGGAGTAGGTCTGGTCTATTACATATTGGGTTTATGGAACGGTATCTGAGCTAATTTGAAACCCTTGTTTTATGCATCACCCCACCTCACCTTTCCCGTTAAGCAGCCATAGTGTGTTTTCTAAACGTGCGACTCTGTTCTGTTTTGTAATTCAGTTCAAGGGTAGCGGTTTTTACATTCCCTCTGTAAGTGATATCTTATGATAAGTGTCTTTTTCTGTGTGACTTATTTCACTTAGAATCGTCGTACCTAAATCCACTCATCATGCTGCTCCTAGCCTTATGACGTTGATTTCATGGCTGAGTGATATTCCATTGTACATAAGGACCACAACTTCTTTATCCATTCTTCTCTTTCCTGGGATGTTTAAGGTGTAACGAAGTGGAGGTTCTTGTCAACAGAGCAGCCCTAAACTTTGGGGTGCCTGTGTCTTGCTGATTTTTAGTTTTCCCAATTTATACGCCCATGAGTGGAAGTGCCCTATGCTCTCTAAGCTGAGTTTTTTAGATGTTTCAGGACACACCGTACACTTCTCCAGAGTGGCTGTTGGCAATTTACAGCCCGCCCATCAGCGTAGCAAGGCTCCCATTTCTCCATGGCCTGTCCTGCATTTCTGGTTTTGACACTTTATTCAGCATGGCCCTTTTGACCGATGGGAAGCGAGACTTCTTTGTAGCGCTGATTTGCCTTTCCAGGTTGCTTGGTTGGCCAAAAAGGGCGTATGCGTTTTTTCCTGAATATATTCAGGAAAAAACGCATACGCCCTTTTTGGCCAAGGGCATCATTGTCGAGGTTTTGCCGCTTTTCCTGTGCTTTAAAGGCGATTCGAATCTACCTCCTGAAATCGGTTTCCTGCAATTCTGCCTTGCTTTCAAATCCTCTTCGTTGCCTTCCCTCCATATATTTGTGGACGAGAGTTATCATTTCTAACTCTGCAGGTTTGTGAATTGCAGTGCCCCTGAGCTCCATTTTTCAACTCGCTTTCTTGGGAGCTGGCCGCAAAAGCGCAGGATTGCTTCAGGCCCTATTCTGGCTCCGGGCGGCAGGCTGAGCCTGTGGTTAATTCTGCTTCCTGATGGGAAAATAGAGTGACCTCTGCCTGTCCCAACACCTAGAGCTAGTCTCTCATTGGTTCCCCCTCTTCCCGTTCATCCTCAGGACAAATTGCAACGTGTACGGAACAGGAGGTTAAAGGTGCTGATTCTCCAAGGAGGGAGATTGCTAGTAAAGCGGCTGGAATGGCGAACCGGAGCACAAGGAGATGAGAAATGAGGTGCGTTTTAGAAACCTTTCCCGGTCACACGGTGTACCATCTTCTGGGTTTCTCGTGCATGTTTTCGACGTAGGACGATGCCCTTGAACCTGCAGATTTGGGACCCATGGGATGGGTACCACGCCGTATTACTTTACAGGGTCTGCGTTAGCTCACCCAACCTCACCAAACCTCTCAGCCCCAAGAGTGTCCTCCCTTATGTCTCAATCAGCTGTGGGTCTAGATATGGTCAATCCAGGTGGCATCGCAGCCCCTGAACGAATTTTGTAAGAATTTCTCTCTCTTTCACTGTCTTTGTTTCACGGGTTTTTAAAAGTAATTGATTTTTATAACAGGGTTTAGCTGCTTTGCACTGCTGTGTTTATGCCGCTTTACACCCACTTGACTCACTTACAGAGAGATATCAATACATAGGTTTTAAGATTCTTACTAGTCAGATATATTCTTGGGCGGTGAATAGGGGGCGTTGAGTCCAGTTCACTGAGCAAGGAGTAGGTCTGGTCTATTACATATTGGGTTTATGGAACGGTATCTGAGCTAATTTGAAACCCTTGTTTTATGCATCACCCCACCTCACCTTTCCCGTTAAGCAGCCATAGTGTGTTTTCTAAACGTGCGACTCTGTTCTGTTTTGTAATTCAGTTCAAGGGTAGCGGTTTTTACATTCCCTCTGTAAGTGATATCTTATGATAAGTGTCTTTTTCTGTGTGACTTATTTCACTTAGAATCGTCGTACCTAAATCCACTCATCATGCTGCTCCTAGCCTTATGACGTTGATTTCATGGCTGAGTGATATTCCATTGTACATAAGGACCACAACTTCTTTATCCATTCTTCTCTTTCCTGGGATGTTTCAGGTGTAACGAAGTGGAGGTTCTTGTCAACAGAGCAGCCCTAAACTTTGGGGTGCCTGTGTCTTGCTGATTTTTAGTTTTCCCAATTTATACGCCCATGAGTGGAAGTGCCCTATGCTCTCTAAGCTGAGTTTTTTAGATGTTTCAGGACACACCGTACACTTCTCCAGAGTGGCTGTTGGCAATTTACAGCCCGCCCATCAGCGTAGCAAGGCTCCCATTTCTCCATGGCCTGTCCTGCATTTCTGGTTTTGACACTTTATTCAGCATGGCCCTTTTGACCGATGGGAAGCGAGACTTCTTTGTAGCGCTGATTTGCCTTTCCAGGTTGCTTGGTTGGCCAAAAAGGGCGTATGCGTTTTTTCCTGAATATATTCAGGAAAAAACGCATACGCCCTTTTTGGCCAAGGGCATCATTGTCGAGGTTTTGCCGCTTTTCCTGTGCTTTAAAGGCGATTCGAATCTACCTCCTGAAATCGGTTTCCTGCAATTCTGCCTTGCTTTCAAATCCTCTTCGTTGCCTTCCCTCCATATATTTGTGGACGAGAGTTATCATTTCTAACTCTGCAGGTTTGTGAATTGCAGTGCCCCTGAGCTCCATTTTTCAACTCGCTTTCTTGGGAGCTGGCCGCAAAAGCGCAGGATTGCTTCAGGCCCTATTCTGGCTCCGGGCGGCAGGCTGAGCCTGTGGTTAATTCTGCTTCCTGATGGGAAAATAGAGTGACCTCTGCCTGTCCCAACACCTAGAGCTAGTCTCTCATTGGTTCCCCCTCTTCCCGTTCATCCTCAGGACAAATTGCAACGTGTACGGAACAGGAGGTTAAAGGTGCTGATTCTCCAAGGAGGGAGATTGCTAGTAAAGCGGCTGGAATGGCGAACCGGAGCACAAGGAGATGAGAAATGAGGTGCGTTTTAGAAACCTTTCCCGGTCACACGGTGTACCATCTTCTGGGTTTCTCGTGCATGTTTTCGACGTAGGACGATGCCCTTGAACCTGGAGATTTGGGACCCATGGGATGGGTACCACGCCGTATTACTTTACAGGGTCTGCGTTAGCTCACCCAACCTCACCAAACCTCTCAGCCCCAAGAGTGTCCTCCCTTATGTCTCAATCAGCTGTGGGTCTAGATATGGTCAATCCAGGTGGCATCGCAGCCCCTGAACGAATTTTGTAAGAATTTCTCTCTCTTTCACTGTCTTTGTTTCACGGGTTTTTAAAAGTAATTGATTTTTATAACAGGGTTTAGCTGCTTTGCACTGCTGTGTTTATGCCGCTTTACACCCACTTGACTCACTTACAGAGAGATATCAATACATAGGTTTTAAGATTCTTACTAGTCAGATATATTCTTGGGCGGTGAATAGGGGGCGTTGAGTCCAGTTCACTGAGCAAGGAGTAGGTCTGGTCTATTACATATTGGGTTTATGGAACGGTATCTGAGCTAATTTGAAACCCTTGTTTTATGCATCACCCCACCTCACCTTTCCCGTTAAGCAGCCATAGTGTGTTTTCTAAACGTGCGACTCTGTTCTGTTTTGTAATTCAGTTCAAGGGTAGCGGTTTTTACATTCCCTCTGTAAGTGATATCTTATGATAAGTGTCTTTTTCTGTGTGACTTATTTCACTTAGAATCGTCGTACCTAAATCCACTCATCATGCTGCTCCTAGCCTTATGACGTTGATTTCATGGCTGAGTGATATTCCATTGTACATAAGGACCACAACTTCTTTATCCATTCTTCTCTTTCCTGGGATGTTTCAGGTGTAACGAAGTGGAGGTTCTTGTCAACAGAGCAGCCCTAAACTTTGGGGTGCCTGTGTCTTGCTGATTTTTAGTTTTCCCAATTTATACGCCCATGAGTGGAAGTGCCCTATGCTCTCTAAGCTGAGTTTTTTAGATGTTTCAGGACACACCGTACACTTCTCCAGAGTGGCTGTTGGCAATTTACAGCCCGCCCATCAGCGTAGCAAGGCTCCCATTTCTCCATGGCCTGTCCTGCATTTCTGGTTTTGACACTTTATTCAGCATGGCCCTTTTGACCGATGGGAAGCGAGACTTCTTTGTAGCGCTGATTTGCCTTTCCAGGTTGCTTGGTTGGCCAAAAAGGGCGTATGCGTTTTTTCCTGAATATATTCAGGAAAAAACGCATACGCCCTTTTTGGCCAAGGGCATCATTGTCGAGGTTTTGCCGCTTTTCCTGTGCTTTAAAGGCGATTCGAATCTACCTCCTGAAATCGGTTTCCTGCAATTCTGCCTTGCTTTCAAATCCTCTTCGTTGCCTTCCCTCCATATATTTGTGGACGAGAGTTATCATTTCTAACTCTGCAGGTTTGTGAATTGCAGTGCCCCTGAGCTCCATTTTTCAACTCGCTTTCTTGGGAGCTGGCCGCAAAAGCGCAGGATTGCTTCAGGCCCTATTCTGGCTCCGGGCGGCAGGCTGAGCCTGTGGTTAATTCTGCTTCCTGATGGGAAAATAGAGTGACCTCTGCCTGTCCCAACACCTAGAGCTAGTCTCTCATTGGTTCCCCCTCTTCCCGTTCATCCTCAGGACAAATTGCAACGTGTACGGAACAGGAGGTTAAAGGTGCTGATTCTCCAAGGAGGGAGATTGCTAGTAAAGCGGCTGGAATGGCGAACCGGAGCACAAGGAGATGAGAAATGAGGTGCGTTTTAGAAACCTTTCCCGGTCACACGGTGTACCATCTTCTGGGTTTCTCGTGCATGTTTTCGACGTAGGAAGATGCCCTTGAACCTGGAGATTTGGGACCCATGGGATGGGTACCACGCCGTATTACTTTAAAGGGTCTGCGTTAGCTCACCCAACCTCACCAAACCTCTCAGCCCCAAGAGTGTCCACCCTTATGTCTCAATCAGCTGTGGGTCTAGATATGGTCAATCCAGGTGGCATCGCAGCCCCTGAACGAATTTTGTAAGAATTTCTCTCTCTTTCACTGTCTTTGTTTCACGGGTTTTTAAAAGTAATTGATTTTTATAACAGGGTTTAGCTGCTTTGCACTGCTGTGTTTATGCCGCTTTACACCCACTTGACTCACTTACAGAGAGATATCAATACATAGGTTTTAAGATTCTTACTAGTCAGATATATTCTTGGGCGGTGAATAGGGGGCGTTGAGTCCAGTTCACTGAGCAAGGAGTAGGTCTGGTCTATTACATATTGGGTTTATGGAACGGTATCTGAGCTAATTTGAAACCCTTGTTTTATGCATCACCCCACCTCACCTTTCCCGTTAAGCAGCCATAGTGTGTTTTCTAAACGTGCGACTCTGTTCTGTTTTGTAATTCAGTTCAAGGGTAGCGGTTTTTACATTCCCTCTGTAAGTGATATCTTATGATAAGTGTCTTTTTCTGTGTGACTTATTTCACTTAGAATCGTCGTACCTAAATCCACTCATCATGCTGCTCCTAGCCTTATGACGTTGATTTCATGGCTGAGTGATATTCCATTGTACATAAGGACCACAACTTCTTTATCCATTCTTCTCTTTCCTGGGATGTTTCAGGTGTAACGAAGTGGAGGTTCTTGTCAACAGAGCAGCCCTAAACTTTGGGGTGCCTGTGTCTTGCTGATTTTTAGTTTTCCCAATTTATACGCCCATGAGTGGAAGTGCCCTATGCTCTCTAAGCTGAGTTTTTTAGATGTTTCAGGACACACCGTACACTTCTCCAGAGTGGCTGTTGGCAATTTACAGCCCGCCCATCAGCGTAGCAAGGCTCCCATTTCTCCATGGCCTGTCCTGCATTTCTGGTTTTGACACTTTATTCAGCATGGCCCTTTTGACCGATGGGAAGCGAGACTTCTTTGTAGCGCTGATTTGCCTTTCCAGGTTGCTTGGTTGGCCAAAAAGGGCGTATGCGTTTTTTCCTGAATATATTCAGGAAAAAACGCATACGCCCTTTTTGGCCAAGGGCATCATTGTCGAGGTTTTGCCGCTTTTCCTGTGCTTTAAAGGCGATTCGAATCTACCTCCTGAAATCGGTTTCCTGCAATTCTGCCTTGCTTTCAAATCCTCTTCGTTGCCTTCCCTCCATATATTTGTGGACGAGAGTTATCATTTCTAACTCTGCAGGTTTGTGAATTGCAGTGCCCCTGAGCTCCATTTTTCAACTCGCTTTCTTGGGAGCTGGCCGCAAAAGCGCAGGATTGCTTCAGGCCCTATTCTGGCTCCGGGCGGCAGGCTGACCCTGTGGTTAATTCTGCTTCCTGATGGGAGAATAGAGTGACCTCTGCCTGTCCCAACACCTAGAGCTAGTCTCTCATTGGTTCCCCCTCTTCCCGTTCATCCTCAGGACAAATTGCAACGTGTTCGGAACAGGAGGTTAAAGGTGCTGATTCTCCAAGGAGGGAGATTGCTAGTAAAGCGGCTGGAATGGCGAACCGGAGCACAAGGAGATGAGAAATGAGGTGCGTTTTAGAAACCTTTCCCGGTCACACGGTGTACCATCTTCTGGGTTGCTCGTGCATGTTTTCGACGTAGGACGATGCCCTTGAACCTGGAGATTTGGGACCCATGGGATGGGTACCACGCCGTATTACTTTAAAGGGTCTGCGTTAGCTCACCCAACCTCACCAAACCTCTCAGCCCCAAGAGTGTCCACCCTTATGTCTCAATCAGCTGTGGGTCTAGATATGGTCAATCCAGGTGGCATCGCAGCCCCTGAACGAATTTTGTAAGAATTTCTCTCTCTTTCACTGTCTTTGTTTCACGGGTTTTTAAAAGTAATTGATTTTTATAACAGGGTTTAGCTGCTTTGCACTGCTGTGTTTATGCCGCTTTACACCCACTTGACTCACTTACAGAGAGATATCAATACATAGGTTTTAAGATTCTTACTAGTCAGATATATTCTTGGGCGGTGAATAGGGGGCGTTGAGTCCAGTTCACTGAGCAAGGAGTAGGTCTGGTCTATTACATATTGGGTTTATGGAACGGTATCTGAGCTAATTTGAAACCCTTGTTTTATGCATCACCCCACCTCACCTTTCCCGTTAAGCAGCCATAGTGTGTTTTCTAAACGTGCGACTCTGTTCTGTTTTGTAATTCAGTTCAAGGGTAGCGGTTTTTACATTCCCTCTGTAAGTGATATCTTATGATAAGTGTCTTTTTCTGTGTGACTTATTTCACTTAGAATCGTCGTACCTAAATCCACTCATCATGCTGCTCCTAGCCTTATGACGTTGATTTCATGGCTGAGTGATATTCCATTGTACATAAGGACCACAACTTCTTTATCCATTCTTCTCTTTCCTGGGATGTTTAAGGTGTAACGAAGTGGAGGTTCTTGTCAACAGAGCAGCCCTAAACTTTGGGGTGCCTGTGTCTTGCTGATTTTTAGTTTTCCCAATTTATACGCCCATGAGTGGAAGTGCCCTATGCTCTCTAAGCTGAGTTTTTTAGATGTTTCAGGACACACCGTACACTTCTCCAGAGTGGCTGTTGGCAATTTACAGCCCGCCCATCAGCGTAGCAAGGCTCCCATTTCTCCATGGCCTGTCCTGCATTTCTGGTTTTGACACATTATTCAGCATGGCCCTTTTGACCGATGGGAAGCGAGACTTCTTTGTAGCGCTGATTTGCCTTTCCAGGTTGCTTGGTTGGCCAAAAAGGGCGTATGCGTTTTTTCCTGAATATATTCAGGAAAAAACGCATACGCCCTTTTTGGCCAAGGGCATCATTGTCGAGGTTTTGCCGCTTTTCCTGTGCTTTAAAGGCGATTCGAATCTACCTCCTGAAATCGGTTTCCTGCAATTCTGCCTTGCTTTCAAATCCTCTTCGTTGCCTTCCCTCCATATATTTGTGGACGAGAGTTATCATTTCTAACTCTGCAGGTTTGTGAATTGCAGTGCCCCTGAGCTCCATTTTTCAACTCGCTTTCTTGGGAGCTGGCCGCAAAAGCGCAGGATTGCTTCAGGCCCTATTCTGGCTCCGGGCGGCAGGCTGAGCCTGTGGTTAATTCTGCTTCCTGATGGGAAAATAGAGTGACCTCTGCCTGTCCCAACACCTAGAGCTAGTCTCTCATTGGTTCCCCCTCTTCCCGTTCATCCTCAGGACAAATTGCAACGTGTACGGAACAGGAGGTTAAAGGTGCTGATTCTCCAAGGAGGGAGATTGCTAGTAAAGCGGCTGGAATGGCGAACCGGAGCACAAGGAGATGAGAAATGAGGTGCGTTTTAGAAACCTTTCCCGGTCACACGGTGTACCATCTTCTGGGTTTCTCGTGCATGTTTTCGACGTAGGACGATGCCCTTGAACCTGCAGATTTGGGACCCATGGGATGGGTACCACGCCGTATTACTTTACAGGGTCTGCGTTAGCTCACCCAACCTCACCAAACCTCTCAGCCCCAAGAGTGTCCTCCCTTATGTCTCAATCAGCTGTGGGTCTAGATATGGTCAATCCAGGTGGCATCGCAGCCCCTGAACGAATTTTGTAAGAATTTCTCTCTCTTTCACTGTCTTTGTTTCACGGGTTTTTAAAAGTAATTGATTTTTATAACAGGGTTTAGCTGCTTTGCACTGCTGTGTTTATGCCGCTTTACACCCACTTGACTCACTTACAGAGAGATATCAATACATAGGTTTTAAGATTCTTACTAGTCAGATATATTCTTGGGCGGTGAATAGGGGGCGTTGAGTCCAGTTCACTGAGCAAGGAGTAGGTCTGGTCTATTACATATTGGGTTTATGGAACGGTATCTGAGCTAATTTGAAACCCTTGTTTTATGCATCACCCCACCTCACCTTTCCCGTTAAGCAGCCATAGTGTGTTTTCTAAACGTGCGACTCTGTTCTGTTTTGTAATTCAGTTCAAGGGTAGCGGTTTTTACATTCCCTCTGTAAGTGATATCTTATGATAAGTGTCTTTTTCTGTGTGACTTATTTCACTTAGAATCGTCGTACCTAAATCCACTCATCATGCTGCTCCTAGCCTTATGACGTTGATTTCATGGCTGAGTGATATTCCATTGTACATAAGGACCACAACTTCTTTATCCATTCTTCTCTTTCCTGGGATGTTTCAGGTGTAACGAAGTGGAGGTTCTTGTCAACAGAGCAGCCCTAAACTTTGGGGTGCCTGTGTCTTGCTGATTTTTAGTTTTCCCAATTTATACGCCCATGAGTGGAAGTGCCCTATGCTCTCTAAGCTGAGTTTTTTAGATGTTTCAGGACACACCGTACACTTCTCCAGAGTGGCTGTTGGCAATTTACAGCCCGCCCATCAGCGTAGCAAGGCTCCCATTTCTCCATGGCCTGTCCTGCATTTCTGGTTTTGACACTTTATTCAGCATGGCCCTTTTGACCGATGGGAAGCGAGACTTCTTTGTAGCGCTGATTTGCCTTTCCAGGTTGCTTGGTTGGCCAAAAAGGGCGTATGCGTTTTTTCCTGAATATATTCAGGAAAAAACGCATACGCCCTTTTTGGCCAAGGGCATCATTGTCGAGGTTTTGCCGCTTTTCCTGTGCTTTAAAGGCGATTCGAATCTACCTCCTGAAATCGGTTTCCTGCAATTCTGCCTTGCTTTCAAATCCTCTTCGTTGCCTTCCCTCCATATATTTGTGGACGAGAGTTATCATTTCTAACTCTGCAGGTTTGTGAATTGCAGTGCCCCTGAGCTCCATTTTTCAACTCGCTTTCTTGGGAGCTGGCCGCAAAAGCGCAGGATTGCTTCAGGCCCTATTCTGGCTCCGGGCGGCAGGCTGAGCCTGTGGTTAATTCTGCTTCCTGATGGGAAAATAGAGTGACCTCTGCCTGTCCCAACACCTAGAGCTAGTCTCTCATTGGTTCCCCCTCTTCCCGTTCATCCTCAGGACAAATTGCAACGTGTACGGAACAGGAGGTTAAAGGTGCTGATTCTCCAAGGAGGGAGATTGCTAGTAAAGCGGCTGGAATGGCGAACCGGAGCACAAGGAGATGAGAAATGAGGTGCGTTTTAGAAACCTTTCCCGGTCACACGGTGTACCATCTTCTGGGTTTCTCGTGCATGTTTTCGACGTAGGACGATGCCCTTGAACCTGGAGATTTGGGACCCATGGGATGGGTACCACGCCGTATTACTTTACAGGGTCTGCGTTAGCTCACCCAACCTCACCAAACCTCTCAGCCCCAAGAGTGTCCTCCCTTATGTCTCAATCAGCTGTGGGTCTAGATATGGTCAATCCAGGTGGCATCGCAGCCCCTGAACGAATTTTGTAAGAATTTCTCTCTCTTTCACTGTCTTTGTTTCACGGGTTTTTAAAAGTAATTGATTTTTATAACAGGGTTTAGCTGCTTTGCACTGCTGTGTTTATGCCGCTTTACACCCACTTGACTCACTTACAGAGAGATATCAATACATAGGTTTTAAGATTCTTACTAGTCAGATATATTCTTGGGCGGTGAATAGGGGGCGTTGAGTCCAGTTCACTGAGCAAGGAGTAGGTCTGGTCTATTACATATTGGGTTTATGGAACGGTATCTGAGCTAATTTGAAACCCTTGTTTTATGCATCACCCCACCTCACCTTTCCCGTTAAGCAGCCATAGTGTGTTTTCTAAACGTGCGACTCTGTTCTGTTTTGTAATTCAGTTCAAGGGTAGCGGTTTTTACATTCCCTCTGTAAGTGATATCTTATGATAAGTGTCTTTTTCTGTGTGACTTATTTCACTTAGAATCGTCGTACCTAAATCCACTCATCATGCTGCTCCTAGCCTTATGACGTTGATTTCATGGCTGAGTGATATTCCATTGTACATAAGGACCACAACTTCTTTATCCATTCTTCTCTTTCCTGGGATGTTTCAGGTGTAACGAAGTGGAGGTTCTTGTCAACAGAGCAGCCCTAAACTTTGGGGTGCCTGTGTCTTGCTGATTTTTAGTTTTCCCAATTTATACGCCCATGAGTGGAAGTGCCCTATGCTCTCTAAGCTGAGTTTTTTAGATGTTTCAGGACACACCGTACACTTCTCCAGAGTGGCTGTTGGCAATTTACAGCCCGCCCATCAGCGTAGCAAGGCTCCCATTTCTCCATGGCCTGTCCTGCATTTCTGGTTTTGACACTTTATTCAGCATGGCCCTTTTGACCGATGGGAAGCGAGACTTCTTTGTAGCGCTGATTTGCCTTTCCAGGTTGCTTGGTTGGCCAAAAAGGGCGTATGCGTTTTTTCCTGAATATATTCAGGAAAAAACGCATACGCCCTTTTTGGCCAAGGGCATCATTGTCGAGGTTTTGCCGCTTTTCCTGTGCTTTAAAGGCGATTCGAATCTACCTCCTGAAATCGGTTTCCTGCAATTCTGCCTTGCTTTCAAATCCTCTTCGTTGCCTTCCCTCCATATATTTGTGGACGAGAGTTATCATTTCTAACTCTGCAGGTTTGTGAATTGCAGTGCCCCTGAGCTCCATTTTTCAACTCGCTTTCTTGGGAGCTGGCCGCAAAAGCGCAGGATTGCTTCAGGCCCTATTCTGGCTCCGGGCGGCAGGCTGAGCCTGTGGTTAATTCTGCTTCCTGATGGGAAAATAGAGTGACCTCTGCCTGTCCCAACACCTAGAGCTAGTCTCTCATTGGTTCCCCCTCTTCCCGTTCATCCTCAGGACAAATTGCAACGTGTACGGAACAGGAGGTTAAAGGTGCTGATTCTCCAAGGAGGGAGATTGCTAGTAAAGCGGCTGGAATGGCGAACCGGAGCACAAGGAGATGAGAAATGAGGTGCGTTTTAGAAACCTTTCCCGGTCACACGGTGTACCATCTTCTGGGTTTCTCGTGCATGTTTTCGACGTAGGAAGATGCCCTTGAACCTGGAGATTTGGGACCCATGGGATGGGTACCACGCCGTATTACTTTAAAGGGTCTGCGTTAGCTCACCCAACCTCACCAAACCTCTCAGCCCCAAGAGTGTCCACCCTTATGTCTCAATCAGCTGTGGGTCTAGATATGGTCAATCCAGGTGGCATCGCAGCCCCTGAACGAATTTTGTAAGAATTTCTCTCTCTTTCACTGTCTTTGTTTCACGGGTTTTTAAAAGTAATTGATTTTTATAACAGGGTTTAGCTGCTTTGCACTGCTGTGTTTATGCCGCTTTACACCCACTTGACTCACTTACAGAGAGATATCAATACATAGGTTTTAAGATTCTTACTAGTCAGATATATTCTTGGGCGGTGAATAGGGGGCGTTGAGTCCAGTTCACTGAGCAAGGAGTAGGTCTGGTCTATTACATATTGGGTTTATGGAACGGTATCTGAGCTAATTTGAAACCCTTGTTTTATGCATCACCCCACCTCACCTTTCCCGTTAAGCAGCCATAGTGTGTTTTCTAAACGTGCGACTCTGTTCTGTTTTGTAATTCAGTTCAAGGGTAGCGGTTTTTACATTCCCTCTGTAAGTGATATCTTATGATAAGTGTCTTTTTCTGTGTGACTTATTTCACTTAGAATCGTCGTACCTAAATCCACTCATCATGCTGCTCCTAGCCTTATGACGTTGATTTCATGGCTGAGTGATATTCCATTGTACATAAGGACCACAACTTCTTTATCCATTCTTCTCTTTCCTGGGATGTTTCAGGTGTAACGAAGTGGAGGTTCTTGTCAACAGAGCAGCCCTAAACTTTGGGGTGCCTGTGTCTTGCTGATTTTTAGTTTTCCCAATTTATACGCCCATGAGTGGAAGTGCCCTATGCTCTCTAAGCTGAGTTTTTTAGATGTTTCAGGACACACCGTACACTTCTCCAGAGTGGCTGTTGGCAATTTACAGCCCGCCCATCAGCGTAGCAAGGCTCCCATTTCTCCATGGCCTGTCCTGCATTTCTGGTTTTGACACTTTATTCAGCATGGCCCTTTTGACCGATGGGAAGCGAGACTTCTTTGTAGCGCTGATTTGCCTTTCCAGGTTGCTTGGTTGGCCAAAAAGGGCGTATGCGTTTTTTCCTGAATATATTCAGGAAAAAACGCATACGCCCTTTTTGGCCAAGGGCATCATTGTCGAGGTTTTGCCGCTTTTCCTGTGCTTTAAAGGCGATTCGAATCTACCTCCTGAAATCGGTTTCCTGCAATTCTGCCTTGCTTTCAAATCCTCTTCGTTGCCTTCCCTCCATATATTTGTGGACGAGAGTTATCATTTCTAACTCTGCAGGTTTGTGAATTGCAGTGCCCCTGAGCTCCATTTTTCAACTCGCTTTCTTGGGAGCTGGCCGCAAAAGCGCAGGATTGCTTCAGGCCCTATTCTGGCTCCGGGCGGCAGGCTGACCCTGTGGTTAATTCTGCTTCCTGATGGGAGAATAGAGTGACCTCTGCCTGTCCCAACACCTAGAGCTAGTCTCTCATTGGTTCCCCCTCTTCCCGTTCATCCTCAGGACAAATTGCAACGTGTTCGGAACAGGAGGTTAAAGGTGCTGATTCTCCAAGGAGGGAGATTGCTAGTAAAGCGGCTGGAATGGCGAACCGGAGCACAAGGAGATGAGAAATGAGGTGCGTTTTAGAAACCTTTCCCGGTCACACGGTGTACCATCTTCTGGGTTGCTCGTGCATGTTTTCGACGTAGGACGATGCCCTTGAACCTGGAGATTTGGGACCCATGGGATGGGTACCACGCCGTATTACTTTAAAGGGTCTGCGTTAGCTCACCCAACCTCACCAAACCTCTCAGCCCCAAGAGTGTCCACCCTTATGTCTCAATCAGCTGTGGGTCTAGATATGGTCAATCCAGGTGGCATCGCAGCCCCTGAACGAATTTTGTAAGAATTTCTCTCTCTTTCACTGTCTTTGTTTCACGGGTTTTTAAAAGTAATTGATTTTTATAACAGGGTTTAGCTGCTTTGCACTGCTGTGTTTATGCCGCTTTACACCCACTTGACTCACTTACAGAGAGATATCAATACATAGGTTTTAAGATTCTTACTAGTCAGATATATTCTTGGGCGGTGAATAGGGGGCGTTGAGTCCAGTTCACTGAGCAAGGAGTAGGTCTGGTCTATTACATATTGGGTTTATGGAACGGTATCTGAGCTAATTTGAAACCCTTGTTTTATGCATCACCCCACCTCACCTTTCCCGTTAAGCAGCCATAGTGTGTTTTCTAAACGTGCGACTCTGTTCTGTTTTGTAATTCAGTTCAAGGGTAGCGGTTTTTACATTCCCTCTGTAAGTGATATCTTATGATAAGTGTCTTTTTCTGTGTGACTTATTTCACTTAGAATCGTCGTACCTAAATCCACTCATCATGCTGCTCCTAGCCTTATGACGTTGATTTCATGGCTGAGTGATATTCCATTGTACATAAGGACCACAACTTCTTTATCCATTCTTCTCTTTCCTGGGATGTTTAAGGTGTAACGAAGTGGAGGTTCTTGTCAACAGAGCAGCCCTAAACTTTGGGGTGCCTGTGTCTTGCTGATTTTTAGTTTTCCCAATTTATACGCCCATGAGTGGAAGTGCCCTATGCTCTCTAAGCTGAGTTTTTTAGATGTTTCAGGACACACCGTACACTTCTCCAGAGTGGCTGTTGGCAATTTACAGCCCGCCCATCAGCGTAGCAAGGCTCCCATTTCTCCATGGCCTGTCCTGCATTTCTGGTTTTGACACTTTATTCAGCATGGCCCTTTTGACCGATGGGAAGCGAGACTTCTTTGTAGCGCTGATTTGCCTTTCCAGGTTGCTTGGTTGGCCAAAAAGGGCGTATGCGTTTTTTCCTGAATATATTCAGGAAAAAACGCATACGCCCTTTTTGGCCAAGGGCATCATTGTCGAGGTTTTGCCGCTTTTCCTGTGCTTTAAAGGCGATTCGAATCTACCTCCTGAAATCGGTTTCCTGCAATTCTGCCTTGCTTTCAAATCCTCTTCGTTGCCTTCCCTCCATATATTTGTGGACGAGAGTTATCATTTCTAACTCTGCAGGTTTGTGAATTGCAGTGCCCCTGAGCTCCATTTTTCAACTCGCTTTCTTGGGAGCTGGCCGCAAAAGCGCAGGATTGCTTCAGGCCCTATTCTGGCTCCGGGCGGCAGGCTGAGCCTGTGGTTAATTCTGCTTCCTGATGGGAAAATAGAGTGACGTGTGCCTGTCCCAACACCTAGAGCTAGTCTCTCATTGGTTCCCCCTCTTCCCGTTCATCCTCAGGACAAATTGCAACGTGTTCGGAACAGGAGGTTAAAGGTGCTGATTCTCCAAGGAGGGAGATTGCTAGTAAAGCGGCTGGAATGGCGAACCGGAGCACAAGGAGATGAGAAATGAGGTGCGTTTTAGAAACCTTTCCCGGTCACACGGTGTACCATCTTCTGGGTTTCTCGTGCATGTTTTCGACGTAGGACGATGCCCTTGAACCTGGAGATTTGGGACCCATGGGATGGGTACCACGCCGTATTACTTTACAGGGTCTGCGTTAGCTCACCCAACCTCACCAAACCTCTCAGCCCCAAGAGTGTCCTCCCTTATGTCTCAATCAGCTGTGGGTCTAGATATGGTCAATCCAGGTGGCATCGCAGCCCCTGAACGAATTTTGTAAGAATTTCTCTCTCTTTCACTGTCTTTGTTTCACGGGTTTTTAAAAGTAATTGATTTTTATAACAGGGTTTAGCTGCTTTGCACTGCTGTGTTTATGCCGCTTTACACCCACTTGACTCACTTACAGAGAGATATCAATACATAGGTTTTAAGATTCTTACTAGTCAGATATATTCTTGGGCGGTGAATAGGGGGCGTTGAGTCCAGTTCACTGAGCAAGGAGTAGGTCTGGTCTATTACATATTGGGTTTATGGAACGGTATCTGAGCTAATTTGAAACCCTTGTTTTATGCATCACCCCACCTCACCTTTCCCGTTAAGCAGCCATAGTGTGTTTTCTAAACGTGCGACTCTGTTCTGTTTTGTAATTCAGTTCAAGGGTAGCGGTTTTTACATTCCCTCTGTAAGTGATATCTTATGATAAGTGTCTTTTTCTGTGTGACTTATTTCACTTAGAATCGTCGTACCTAAATCCACTCATCATGCTGCTCCTAGCCTTATGACGTTGATTTCATGGCTGAGTGATATTCCATTGTACATAAGGACCACAACTTCTTTATCCATTCTTCTCTTTCCTGGGATGTTTAAGGTGTAACGAAGTGGAGGTTCTTGTCAACAGAGCAGCCCTAAACTTTGGGGTGCCTGTGTCTTGCTGATTTTTAGTTTTCCCAATTTATACGCCCATGAGTGGAAGTGCCCTATGCTCTCTAAGCTGAGTTTTTTAGATGTTTCAGGACACACCGTACACTTCTCCAGAGTGGCTGTTGGCAATTTACAGCCCGCCCATCAGCGTAGCAAGGCTCCCATTTCTCCATGGCCTGTCCTGCATTTCTGGTTTTGACACTTTATTCAGCATGGCCCTTTTGACCGATGGGAAGCGAGACTTCTTTGTAGCGCTGATTTGCCTTTCCAGGTTGCTTGGTTGGCCAAAAAGGGCGTATGCGTTTTTTCCTGAATATATTCAGGAAAAAACGCATACGCCCTTTTTGGCCAAGGGCATCATTGTCGAGGTTTTGCCGCTTTTCCTGTGCTTTAAAGGCGATTCGAATCTACCTCCTGAAATCGGTTTCCTGCAATTCTGCCTTGCTTTCAAATCCTCTTCGTTGCCTTCCCTCCATATATTTGTGGACGAGAGTTATCATTTCTAACTCTGCAGGTTTGTGAATTGCAGTGCCCCTCAGCTCCATTTTTCAACTCGCTTTCTTGGGAGCTGGCCGCAAAAGCGCAGGATTGCTTCAGGCCCTATTCTGGCTCCGGGCGGCAGGCTGAGCCTGTGGTTAATTCTGCTTCCTGATGGGAAAATAGAGTGACCTCTGCCTGTCCCAACACCTAGAGCTAGTCTCTCATTGGTTCCCCCTCTTCCCGTTCATCCTCAGGACAAATTGCAACGTGTTCGGAACAGGAGGTTAAAGGTGCTGATTCTCCAAGGAGGGAGATTGCTAGTAAAGCGGCTGGAATGGCGAACCGGAGCACAAGGAGATGAGAAATGAGGTGCGTTTTAGAAACCTTTCCCGGTCACACGGTGTACCATCTTCTGGGTTTCTCGTGCATGTTTTCGACGTAGGACGATGCCCTTGAACCTGGAGATTTGGGACCCATGGGATGGGTACCACGCCGTATTACTTTACAGGGTCTGCGTTAGCTCACCCAACCTCACCAAACCTCTCAGCCCCAAGAGTGTCCTCCCTTATGTCTCAATCAGCTGTGGGTCTAGATATGGTCAATCCAGGTGGCATCGCAGCCCCTGAACGAATTTTGTAAGAATTTCTCTCTCTTTCACTGTCTTTGTTTCACGGGTTTTTAAAAGTAATTGATTTTTATAACAGGGTTTAGCTGCTTTGCACTGCTGTGTTTATGCCGCTTTACACCCACTTGACTCACTTACAGAGAGATATCAATACATAGGTTTTAAGATTCTTACTAGTCAGATATATTCTTGGGCGGTGAATAGGGGGCGTTGAGTCCAGTTCACTGAGCAAGGAGTAGGTCTGGTCTATTACATATTGGGTTTATGGAACGGTATCTGAGCTAATTTGAAACCCTTGTTTTATGCATCACCCCACCTCACCTTTCCCGTTAAGCAGCCATAGTGTGTTTTCTAAACGTGCGACTCTGTTCTGTTTTGTAATTCAGTTCAAGGGTAGCGGTTTTTACATTCCCTCTGTAAGTGATATCTTATGATAAGTGTCTTTTTCTGTGTGACTTATTTCACTTAGAATCGTCGTACCTAAATCCACTCATCATGCTGCTCCTAGCCTTATGACGTTGATTTCATGGCTGAGTGATATTCCATTGTACATAAGGACCACAACTTCTTTATCCATTCTTCTCTTTCCTGGGATGTTTAAGGTGTAACGAAGTGGAGGTTCTTGTCAACAGAGCAGCCCTAAACTTTGGGGTGCCTGTGTCTTGCTGATTTTTAGTTTTCCCAATTTATACGCCCATGAGTGGAAGTGCCCTATGCTCTCTAAGCTGAGTTTTTTAGATGTTTCAGGACACACCGTACACTTCTCCAGAGTGGCTGTTGGCAATTTACAGCCCGCCCATCAGCGTAGCAAGGCTCCCATTTCTCCATGGCCTGTCCTGCATTTCTGGTTTTGACACTTTATTCAGCATGGCCCTTTTGACCGATGGGAAGCGAGACTTCTTTGTAGCGCTGATTTGCCTTTCCAGGTTGCTTGGTTGGCCAAAAAGGGCGTATGCGTTTTTTCCTGAATATATTCAGGAAAAAACGCATACGCCCTTTTTGGCCAAGGGCATCATTGTCGAGGTTTTGCCGCTTTTCCTGTGCTTTAAAGGCGATTCGAATCTACCTCCTGAAATCGGTTTCCTGCAATTCTGCCTTGCTTTCAAATCCTCTTCGTTGCCTTCCCTCCATATATTTGTGGACGAGAGTTATCATTTCTAACTCTGCAGGTTTGTGAATTGCAGTGCCCCTGAGCTCCATTTTTCAACTCGCTTTCTTGGGAGCTGGCCGCAAAAGCGCAGGATTGCTTCAGGCCCTATTCTGGCTCCGGGCGGCAGGCTGAGCCTGTGGTTAATTCTGCTTCCTGATGGGAAAATAGAGTGACCTCTGCCTGTCCCAACACCTAGAGCTAGTCTCTCATTGGTTCCCCCTCTTCCCGTTCATCCTCAGGACAAATTGCAACGTGTACGGAACAGGAGGTTAAAGGTGCTGATTCTCCAAGGAGGGAGATTGCTAGTAAAGCGGCTGGAATGGCGAACCGGAGCACAAGGAGATGAGAAATGAGGTGCGTTTTAGAAACCTTTCCCGGTCACACGGTGTACCATCTTCTGGGTTTCTCGTGCATGTTTTCGACGTAGGAAGATGCCCTTGAACCTGGAGATTTGGGACCCATGGGATGGGTACCACGCCGTATTACTTTAAAGGGTCTGCGTTAGCTCACCCAACCTCACCAAACCTCTCAGCCCCAAGAGTGTCCACCCTTATGTCTCAATCAGCTGTGGGTCTAGATATGGTCAATCCAGGTGGCATCGCAGCCCCTGAACGAATTTTGTAAGAATTTCTCTCTCTTTCACTGTCTTTGTTTCACGGGTTTTTAAAAGTAATTGATTTTTATAACAGGGTTTAGCTGCTTTGCACTGCTGTGTTTATGCCGCTTTACACCCACTTGACTCACTTACAGAGAGATATCAATACATAGGTTTTAAGATTCTTACTAGTCAGATATATTCTTGGGCGGTGAATAGGGGGCGTTGAGTCCAGTTCACTGAGCAAGGAGTAGGTCTGGTCTATTACATATTGGGTTTATGGAACGGTATCTGAGCTAATTTGAAACCCTTGTTTTATGCATCACCCCACCTCACCTTTCCCGTTAAGCAGCCATAGTGTGTTTTCTAAACGTGCGACTCTGTTCTGTTTTGTAATTCAGTTCAAGGGTAGCGGTTTTTACATTCCCTCTGTAAGTGATATCTTATGATAAGTGTCTTTTTCTGTGTGACTTATTTCACTTAGAATCGTCGTACCTAAATCCACTCATCATGCTGCTCCTAGCCTTATGACGTTGATTTCATGGCTGAGTGATATTCCATTGTACATAAGGACCACAACTTCTTTATCCATTCTTCTCTTTCCTGGGATGTTTAAGGTGTAACGAAGTGGAGGTTCTTGTCAACAGAGCAGCCCTAAACTTTGGGGTGCCTGTGTCTTGCTGATTTTTAGTTTTCCCAATTTATACGCCCATGAGTGGAAGTGCCCTATGCTCTCTAAGCTGAGTTTTTTAGATGTTTCAGGACACACCGTACACTTCTCCAGAGTGGCTGTTGGCAATTTACAGCCCGCCCATCAGCGTAGCAAGGCTCCCATTTCTCCATGGCCTGTCCTGCATTTCTGGTTTTGACCCTTTATTCAGCATGGCCCTTTTGACCGATGGGAAGCGAGACTTCTTTGTAGCGCTGATTTGCCTTTCCAGGTTGCTTGGTTGGCCAAAAAGGGCGTATGCGTTTTTTCCTGAATATATTCAGGAAAAAACGCATACGCCCTTTTTGGCCAAGGGCATCATTGTCGAGGTTTTGCCGCTTTTCCTGTGCTTTAAAGGCGATTCGAATCTACCTCCTGAAATCGGTTTCCTGCAATTCTGCCTTGCTTTCAAATCCTCTTCGTTGCCTTCCCTCCATATATTTGTGGACGAGAGTTATCATTTCTAACTCTGCAGGTTTGTGAATTGCAGTGCCCCTGAGCTCCATTTTTCAACTCGCTTTCTTGGGAGCTGGCCGCAAAAGCGCAGGATTGCTTCAGGCCCTATTCTGGCTCCGGGCGGCAGGCTGAGCCTGTGGTTAATTCTGCTTCCTGATGGGAAAATAGAGTGACCTCTGCCTGTCCCAACACCTAGAGCTAGTCTCTCATTGGTTCCCCCTCTTCCCGTTCATCCTCAGGACAAATTGCAACGTGTACGGAACAGGAGGTTAAAGGTGCTGATTCTCCAAGGAGGGAGATTGCTAGTAAAGCGGCTGGAATGGCGAACCGGAGCACAAGGAGATGAGAAATGAGGTGCGTTTTAGAAACCTTTCCCGGTCACACGGTGTACCATCTTCTGGGTTTCTCGTGCATGTTTTCGACGTAGGACGATGCCCTTGAACCTGGAGATTTGGGACCCATGGGATGGGTACCACGCCGTATTACTTTAAAGGGTCTGCGTTAGCTCACCCAACCTCACCAAACCTCTCAGCCCCAAGAGTGTCCACCCTTATGTCTCAATCAGCTGTGGGTCTAGATATGGTCAATCCAGGTGGCATCGCAGCCCCTGAACGAATTTTGTAAGAATTTCTCTCTCTTTCACTGTCTTTGTTTCACGGGTTTTTAAAAGTAATTGATTTTTATAACAGGGTTTAGCTGCTTTGCACTGCTGTGTTTATGCCGCTTTACACCCACTTGACTCACTTACAGAGAGATATCAATACATAGGTTTTAAGATTCTTACTAGTCAGATATATTCTTGGGCGGTGAATAGGGGGCGTTGAGTCCAGTTCACTGAGCAAGGAGTAGGTCTGGTCTATTACATATTGGGTTTATGGAACGGTATCTGAGCTAATTTGAAACCCTTGTTTTATGCATCACCCCACCTCACCTTTCCCGTTAAGCAGCCATAGTGTGTTTTCTAAACGTGCGACTCTGTTCTGTTTTGTAATTCAGTTCAAGGGTAGCGGTTTTTACATTCCCTCTGTAAGTGATATCTTATGATAAGTGTCTTTTTCTGTGTGACTTATTTCACTTAGAATCGTCGTACCTAAATCCACTCATCATGCTGCTCCTAGCCTTATGACGTTGATTTCATGGCTGAGTGATATTCCATTGTACATAAGGACCACAACTTCTTTATCCATTCTTCTCTTTCCTGGGATGTTTCAGGTGTAACGAAGTGGAGGTTCTTGTCAACAGAGCAGCCCTAAACTTTGGGGTGCCTGTGTCTTGCTGATTTTTAGTTTTCCCAATTTATACGCCCATGAGTGGAAGTGCCCTATGCTCTCTAAGCTGAGTTTTTTAGATGTTTCAGGACACACCGTACACTTCTCCAGAGTGGCTGTTGGCAATTTACAGCCCGCCCATCAGCGTAGCAAGGCTCCCATTTCTCCATGGCCTGTCCTGCATTTCTGGTTTTGACACTTTATTCAGCATGGCCCTTTTGACCGATGGGAAGCGAGACTTCTTTGTAGCGCTGATTTGCCTTTCCAGGTTGCTTGGTTGGCCAAAAAGGGCGTATGCGTTTTTTCCTGAATATATTCAGGAAAAAACGCATACGCCCTTTTTGGCCAAGGGCATCATTGTCGAGGTTTTGCCGCTTTTCCTGTGCTTTAAAGGCGATTCGAATCTACCTCCTGAAATCGGTTTCCTGCAATTCTGCCTTGCTTTCAAATCCTCTTCGTAGCCTTCCCTCCATATATTTGTGGACGAGAGTTATCATTTCTAACTCTGCAGGTTTGTGAATTGCAGTGCCCCTGAGCTCCATTTTTCAACTCGCTTTCTTGGGAGCTGGCCGCAAAAGCGCAGGATTGCTTCAGGCCCTATTCTGGCTCCGGGCGGCAGGCTGAGCCTGTGGTTAATTCTGCTTCCTGATGGGAAAATAGAGTGACCTCTGCCTGTCCCAACACCTAGAGCTAGTCTCTCATTGGTTCCCCCTCTTCCCGTTCATCCTCAGGACAAATTGCAACGTGTTCGGAACAGGAGGTTAAAGGTGCTGATTCTCCAAGGAGGGAGATTGCTAGTAAAGCGGCTGGAATGGCGAACCGGAGCACAAGGAGATGAGAAATGAGGTGCGTTTTAGAAACCTTTCCCGGTCACACGGTGTACCATCTTCTGGGTTTCTCGTGCATGTTTTCGACGTAGGACGATGCCCTTGAACCTGGAGATTTGGGACCCATGGGATGGGTACCACGCCGTATTACTTTACAGGGTCTGCGTTAGCTCACCCAACCTCACCAAACCTCTCAGCCCCAAGAGTGTCCTCCCTTATGTCTCAATCAGCTGTGGGTCTAGATATGGTCAATCCAGGTGGCATCGCAGCCCCTGAACGAATTTTGTAAGAATTTCTCTCTCTTTCACTGTCTTTGTTTCACGGGTTTTTAAAAGTAATTGATTTTTATAACAGGGTTTAGCTGCTTTGCACTGCTGTGTTTATGCCGCTTTACACCCACTTGACTCACTTACAGAGAGATATCAATACATAGGTTTTAAGATTCTTACTAGTCAGATATATTCTTGGGCGGTGAATAGGGGGCGTTGAGTCCAGTTCACTGAGCAAGGAGTAGGTCTGGTCTATTACATATTGGGTTTATGGAACGGTATCTGAGCTAATTTGAAACCCTTGTTTTATGCATCACCCCACCTCACCTTTCCCGTTAAGCAGCCATAGTGTGTTTTCTAAACGTGCGACTCTGTTCTGTTTTGTAATTCAGTTCAAGGGTAGCGGTTTTTACATTCCCTCTGTAAGTGATATCTTATGATAAGTGTCTTTTTCTGTGTGACTTATTTCACTTAGAATCGTCGTACCTAAATCCACTCATCATGCTGCTCCTAGCCTTATGACGTTGATTTCATGGCTGAGTGATATTCCATTGTACATAAGGACCACAACTTCTTTATCCATTCTTCTCTTTCCTGGGATGTTTAAGGTGTAACGAAGTGGAGGTTCTTGTCAACAGAGCAGCCCTAAACTTTGGGGTGCCTGTGTCTTGCTGATTTTTAGTTTTCCCAATTTATACGCCCATGAGTGGAAGTGCCCTATGCTCTCTAAGCTGAGTTTTTTAGATGTTTCAGGACACACCGTACACTTCTCCAGAGTGGCTGTTGGCAATTTACAGCCCGCCCATCAGCGTAGCAAGGCTCCCATTTCTCCATGGCCTGTCCTGCATTTCTGGTTTTGACCCTTTATTCAGCATGGCCCTTTTGACCGATGGGAAGCGAGACTTCTTTGTAGCGCTGATTTGCCTTTCCAGGTTGCTTGGTTGGCCAAAAAGGGCGTATGCGTTTTTTCCTGAATATATTCAGGAAAAAACGCATACGCCCTTTTTGGCCAAGGGCATCATTGTCGAGGTTTTGCCGCTTTTCCTGTGCTTTAAAGGCGATTCGAATCTACCTCCTGAAATCGGTTTCCTGCAATTCTGCCTTGCTTTCAAATCCTCTTCGTTGCCTTCCCTCCATATATTTGTGGACGAGAGTTATCATTTCTAACTCTGCAGGTTTGTGAATTGCAGTGCCCCTCAGCTCCATTTTTCAACTCGCTTTCTTGGGAGCTGGCCGCAAAAGCGCAGGATTGCTTCAGGCCCTATTCTGGCTCCGGGCGGCAGGCTGAGCCTGTGGTTAATTCTGCTTCCTGATGGGAAAATAGAGTGACCTCTGCCTGTCCCAACACCTAGAGCTAGTCTCTCATTGGTTCCCCCTCTTCCCGTTCATCCTCAGGACAAATTGCAACGTGTACGGAACAGGAGGTTAAAGGTGCTGATTCTCCAAGGAGGGAGATTGCTAGTAAAGCGGCTGGAATGGCGAACCGGAGCACAAGGAGATGAGAAATGAGGTGCGTTTTAGAAACCTTTCCCGGTCACACGGTGTACCATCTTCTGGGTTTCTCGTGCATGTTTTCGACGTAGGACGATGCCCTTGAACCTGGAGATTTGGGACCCATGGGATGGGTACCACGCCGTATTACTTTACAGGGTCTGCGTTAGCTCACCCAACCTCACCAAACCTCTCAGCCCCAAGAGTGTCCTCCCTTATGTCTCAATCAGCTGTGGGTCTAGATATGGTCAATCCAGGTGGCATCGCAGCCCCTGAACGAATTTTGTAAGAATTTCTCTCTCTTTCACTGTCTTTGTTTCACGGGTTTTTAAAAGTAATTGATTTTTATAACAGGGTTTAGCTGCTTTGCACTGCTGTGTTTATGCCGCTTTACACCCACTTGACTCACTTACAGAGAGATATCAATACATAGGTTTTAAGATTCTTACTAGTCAGATATATTCTTGGGCGGTGAATAGGGGGCGTTGAGTCCAGTTCACTGAGCAAGGAGTAGGTCTGGTCTATTACATATTGGGTTTATGGAACGGTATCTGAGCTAATTTGAAACCCTTGTTTTATGCATCACCCCACCTCACCTTTCCCGTTAAGCAGCCATAGTGTGTTTTCTAAACGTGCGACTCTGTTCTGTTTTGTAATTCAGTTCAAGGGTAGCGGTTTTTACATTCCCTCTGTAAGTGATATCTTATGATAAGTGTCTTTTTCTGTGTGACTTATTTCACTTAGAATCGTCGTACCTAAATCCACTCATCATGCTGCTCCTAGCCTTATGACGTTGATTTCATGGCTGAGTGATATTCCATTGTACATAAGGACCACAACTTCTTTATCCATTCTTCTCTTTCCTGGGATGTTTAAGGTGTAACGAAGTGGAGGTTCTTGTCAACAGAGCAGCCCTAAACTTTGGGGTGCCTGTGTCTTGCTGATTTTTAGTTTTCCCAATTTATACGCCCATGAGTGGAAGTGCCCTATGCTCTCTAAGCTGAGTTTTTTAGATGTTTCAGGACACACCGTACACTTCTCCAGAGTGGCTGTTGGCAATTTACAGCCCGCCCATCAGCGTAGCAAGGCTCCCATTTCTCCATGGCCTGTCCTGCATTTCTGGTTTTGACCCTTTATTCAGCATGGCCCTTTTGACCGATGGGAAGCGAGACTTCTTTGTAGCGCTGATTTGCCTTTCCAGGTTGCTTGGTTGGCCAAAAAGGGCGTATGCGTTTTTTCCTGAATATATTCAGGAAAAAACGCATACGCCCTTTTTGGCCAAGGGCATCATTGTCGAGGTTTTGCCGCTTTTCCTGTGCTTTAAAGGCGATTCGAATCTACCTCCTGAAATCGGTTTCCTGCAATTCTGCCTTGCTTTCAAATCCTCTTCGTTGCCTTCCCTCCATATATTTGTGGACGAGAGTTATCATTTCTAACTCTGCAGGTTTGTGAATTGCAGTGCCCCTGAGCTCCATTTTTCAACTCGCTTTCTTGGGAGCTGGCCGCAAAAGCGCAGGATTGCTTCAGGCCCTATTCTGGCTCCGGGCGGCAGGCTGAGCCTGTGGTTAATTCTGCTTCCTGATGGGAAAATAGAGTGACCTCTGCCTGTCCCAACACCTAGAGCTAGTCTCTCATTGGTTCCCCCTCTTCCCGTTCATCCTCAGGACAAATTGCAACGTGTACGGAACAGGAGGTTAAAGGTGCTGATTCTCCAAGGAGGGAGATTGCTAGTAAAGCGGCTGGAATGGCGAACCGGAGCACAAGGAGATGAGAAATGAGGTGCGTTTTAGAAACCTTTCCCGGTCACACGGTGTACCATCTTCTGGGTTTCTCGTGCATGTTTTCGACGTAGGACGATGCCCTTGAACCTGGAGATTTGGGACCCATGGGATGGGTACCACGCCGTATTACTTTAAAGGGTCTGCGTTAGCTCACCCAACCTCACCAAACCTCTCAGCCCCAAGAGTGTCCACCCTTATGTCTCAATCAGCTGTGGGTCTAGATATGGTCAATCCAGGTGGCATCGCAGCCCCTGAACGAATTTTGTAAGAATTTCTCTCTCTTTCACTGTCTTTGTTTCACGGGTTTTTAAAAGTAATTGATTTTTATAACAGGGTTTAGCTGCTTTGCACTGCTGTGTTTATGCCGCTTTACACCCACTTGACTCACTTACAGAGAGATATCAATACATAGGTTTTAAGATTCTTACTAGTCAGATATATTCTTGGGCGGTGAATAGGGGGCGTTGAGTCCAGTTCACTGAGCAAGGAGTAGGTCTGGTCTATTACATATTGGGTTTATGGAACGGTATCTGAGCTAATTTGAAACCCTTGTTTTATGCATCACCCCACCTCACCTTTCCCGTTAAGCAGCCATAGTGTGTTTTCTAAACGTGCGACTCTGTTCTGTTTTGTAATTCAGTTCAAGGGTAGCGGTTTTTACATTCCCTCTGTAAGTGATATCTTATGATAAGTGTCTTTTTCTGTGTGACTTATTTCACTTAGAATCGTCGTACCTAAATCCACTCATCATGCTGCTCCTAGCCTTATGACGTTGATTTCATGGCTGAGTGATATTCCATTGTACATAAGGACCACAACTTCTTTATCCATTCTTCTCTTTCCTGGGATGTTTCAGGTGTAACGAAGTGGAGGTTCTTGTCAACAGAGCAGCCCTAAACTTTGGGGTGCCTGTGTCTTGCTGATTTTTAGTTTTCCCAATTTATACGCCCATGAGTGGAAGTGCCCTATGCTCTCTAAGCTGAGTTTTTTAGATGTTTCAGGACACACCGTACACTTCTCCAGAGTGGCTGTTGGCAATTTACAGCCCGCCCATCAGCGTAGCAAGGCTCCCATTTCTCCATGGCCTGTCCTGCATTTCTGGTTTTGACACTTTATTCAGCATGGCCCTTTTGACCGATGGGAAGCGAGACTTCTTTGTAGCGCTGATTTGCCTTTCCAGGTTGCTTGGTTGGCCAAAAAGGGCGTATGCGTTTTTTCCTGAATATATTCAGGAAAAAATGCATACGCCCTTTTTGGCCAAGGGCATCATTGTCGAGGTTTTGCCGCTTTTCCTGTGCTTTAAAGGCGATTCGAATCTACCTCCTGAAATCGGTTTCCTGCAATTCTGCCTTGCTTTCAAATCCTCTTCGTAGCCTTCCCTCCATATATTTGTGGACGAGAGTTATCATTTCTAACTCTGCAGGTTTGTGAATTGCAGTGCCCCTGAGCTCCATTTTTCAACTCGCTTTCTTGGGAGCTGGCCGCAAAAGCGCAGGATTGCTTCAGGCCCTATTCTGGCTCCGGGCGGCAGGCTGAGCCTGTGGTTAATTCTGCTTCCTGATGGGAAAATAGAGTGACCTCTGCCTGTCCCAACACCTAGAGCTAGTCTCTCATTGGTTCCCCCTCTTCCCGTTCATCCTCAGGACAAATTGCAACGTGTTCGGAACAGGAGGTTAAAGGTGCTGATTCTCCAAGGAGGGAGATTGCTAGTAAAGCGGCTGGAATGGCGAACCGGAGCACAAGGAGATGAGAAATGAGGTGCGTTTTAGAAACCTTTCCCGGTCACACGGTGTACCATCTTCTGGGTTTCTCGTGCATGTTTTCGACGTAGGACGATGCCCTTGAACCTGGAGATTTGGGACCCATGGGATGGGTACCACGCCGTATTACTTTACAGGGTCTGCGTTAGCTCACCCAACCTCACCAAACCTCTCAGCCCCAAGAGTGTCCTCCCTTATGTCTCAATCAGCTGTGGGTCTAGATATGGTCAATCCAGGTGGCATCGCAGCCCCTGAACGAATTTTGTAAGAATTTCTCTCTCTTTCACTGTCTTTGTTTCACGGGTTTTTAAAAGTAATTGATTTTTATAACAGGGTTTAGCTGCTTTGCACTGCTGTGTTTATGCCGCTTTACACCCACTTGACTCACTTACAGAGAGATATCAATACATAGGTTTTAAGATTCTTACTAGTCAGATATATTCTTGGGCGGTGAATAGGGGGCGTTGAGTCCAGTTCACTGAGCAAGGAGTAGGTCTGGTCTATTACATATTGGGTTTATGGAACGGTATCTGAGCTAATTTGAAACCCTTGTTTTATGCATCACCCCACCTCACCTTTCCCGTTAAGCAGCCATAGTGTGTTTTCTAAACGTGCGACTCTGTTCTGTTTTGTAATTCAGTTCAAGGGTAGCGGTTTTTACATTCCCTCTGTAAGTGATATCTTATGATAAGTGTCTTTTTCTGTGTGACTTATTTCACTTAGAATCGTCGTACCTAAATCCACTCATCATGCTGCTCCTAGCCTTATGACGTTGATTTCATGGCTGAGTGATATTCCATTGTACATAAGGACCACAACTTCTTTATCCATTCTTCTCTTTCCTGGGATGTTTAAGGTGTAACGAAGTGGAGGTTCTTGTCAACAGAGCAGCCCTAAACTTTGGGGTGCCTGTGTCTTGCTGATTTTTAGTTTTCCCAATTTATACGCCCATGAGTGGAAGTGCCCTATGCTCTCTAAGCTGAGTTTTTTAGATGTTTCAGGACACACCGTACACTTCTCCAGAGTGGCTGTTGGCAATTTACAGCCCGCCCATCAGCGTAGCAAGGCTCCCATTTCTCCATGGCCTGTCCTGCATTTCTGGTTTTGACACTTTATTCAGCATGGCCCTTTTGACCGATGGGAAGCGAGACTTCTTTGTAGCGCTGATTTGCCTTTCCAGGTTGCTTGGTTGGCCAAAAAGGGCGTATGCGTTTTTTCCTGAATATATTCAGGAAAAAACGCATACGCCCTTTTTGGCCAAGGGCATCATTGTCGAGGTTTTGCCGCTTTTCCTGTGCTTTAAAGGCGATTCGAATCTACCTCCTGAAATCGGTTTCCTGCAATTCTGCCTTGCTTTCAAATCCTCTTCGTAGCCTTCCCTCCATATATTTGTGGACGAGAGTTATCATTTCTAACTCTGCAGGTTTGTGAATTGCAGTGCCCCTGAGCTCCATTTTTCAACTCGCTTTCTTGGGAGCTGGCCGCAAAAGCGCAGGATTGCTTCAGGCCCTATTCTGGCTCCGGGCGGCAGGCTGAGCCTGTGGTTAATTCTGCTTCCTGATGGGAAAATAGAGTGACCTCTGCCTGTCCCAACACCTAGAGCTAGTCTCTCATTGGTTCCCCCTCTTCCCGTTCATCCTCAGGACAAATTGCAACGTGTTCGGAACAGGAGGTTAAAGGTGCTGATTCTCCAAGGAGGGAGATTGCTAGTAAAGCGGCTGGAATGGCGAACCGGAGCACAAGGAGATGAGAAATGAGGTGCGTTTTAGAAACCTTTCCCGGTCACACGGTGTACCATCTTCTGGGTTTCTCGTGCATGTTTTCGACGTAGGACGATGCCCTTGAACCTGGAGATTTGGGACCCATGGGATGGGTACCACGCCGTATTACTTTACAGGGTCTGCGTTAGCTCACCCAACCTCACCAAACCTCTCAGCCCCAAGAGTGTCCTCCCTTATGTCTCAATCAGCTGTGGGTCTAGATATGGTCAATCCAGGTGGCATCGCAGCCCCTGAACGAATTTTGTAAGAATTTCTCTCTCTTTCACTGTCTTTGTTTCACGGGTTTTTAAAAGTAATTGATTTTTATAACAGGGTTTAGCTGCTTTGCACTGCTGTGTTTATGCCGCTTTACACCCACTTGACTCACTTACAGAGAGATATCAATACATAGGTTTTAAGATTCTTACTAGTCAGATATATTCTTGGGCGGTGAATAGGGGGCGTTGAGTCCAGTTCACTGAGCAAGGAGTAGGTCTGGTCTATTACATATTGGGTTTATGGAACGGTATCTGAGCTAATTTGAAACCCTTGTTTTATGCATCACCCCACCTCACCTTTCCCGTTAAGCAGCCATAGTGTGTTTTCTAAACGTGCGACTCTGTTCTGTTTTGTAATTCAGTTCAAGGGTAGCGGTTTTTACATTCCCTCTGTAAGTGATATCTTATGATAAGTGTCTTTTTCTGTGTGACTTATTTCACTTAGAATCGTCGTACCTAAATCCACTCATCATGCTGCTCCTAGCCTTATGACGTTGATTTCATGGCTGAGTGATATTCCATTGTACATAAGGACCACAACTTCTTTATCCATTCTTCTCTTTCCTGGGATGTTTCAGGTGTAACGAAGTGGAGGTTCTTGTCAACAGAGCAGCCCTAAACTTTGGGGTGCCTGTGTCTTGCTGATTTTTAGTTTTCCCAATTTATACGCCCATGAGTGGAAGTGCCCTATGCTCTCTAAGCTGAGTTTTTTAGATGTTTCAGGACACACCGTACACTTCTCCAGAGTGGCTGTTGGCAATTTACAGCCCGCCCATCAGCGTAGCAAGGCTCCCATTTCTCCATGGCCTGTCCTGCATTTCTGGTTTTGACACTTTATTCAGCATGGCCCTTTTGACCGATGGGAAGCGAGACTTCTTTGTAGCGCTGATTTGCCTTTCCAGGTTGCTTGGTTGGCCAAAAAGGGCGTATGCGTTTTTTCCTGAATATATTCAGGAAAAAACGCATACGCCCTTTTTGGCCAAGGGCATCATTGTCGAGGTTTTGCCGCTTTTCCTGTGCTTTAAAGGCGATTCGAATCTACCTCCTGAAATCGGTTTCCTGCAATTCTGCCTTGCTTTCAAATCCTCTTCGTAGCCTTCCCTCCATATATTTGTGGACGAGAGTTATCATTTCTAACTCTGCAGGTTTGTGAATTGCAGTGCCCCTGAGCTCCATTTTTCAACTCGCTTTCTTGGGAGCTGGCCGCAAAAGCGCAGGATTGCTTCAGGCCCTATTCTGGCTCCGGGCGGCAGGCTGAGCCTGTGGGTAATTCTGCTACCTGATGGGAAAATAGAGTGACCTGTGCCTGTCCCAACACCTAGAGCTAGTCTCTCATTGGTTCCCCCTCTTCCCGTTCATCCTCAGGACAAATTGCAACGTGTACGGAACAGGAGGTTAAAGGCGCTGATTCTCCAAGGAGGGAGATTGCTAGTAAAGCGGCTGGAATGGCGAACCGGAGCACAAGGAGATGAGAAATGAGGTGCGTTTTAGAAACCTTTCCCGGTCACACGGTGTACCATCTTCTGGGTTGCTCGTGCATGTTTTCGACGTAGGACGATGCCCTTGAACCTGGAGATTTGGGACCCATGGGATGGGTACCACGCCGTATTACTTTAAAGGGTCTGCGTTAGCTCACCCAACCTCACCAAACCTCTCAGCCCCAAGAGTGTCCACCCTTATGTCTCAATCAGCTGTGGGTCTAGATATGGTCAATCCAGGTGGCATCGCAGCCCCTGAACGAATTTTGTAAGAATTTCTCTCTCTTTCACTGCCTTTGTTTCACGGGTTTTTAAAAGTAATTGATTTTTATAACAGGGTTTAGCTGCTTTGCACTGCTGTGTTTATGCCGCTTTACACCCACTTGACTCACTTACAGAGAGATATCAATACATAGGTTTTAAGATTCTTACTAGTCAGATATATTCTTGGGCGGTGAATAGGGGGCGTTGAGTCCAGTTCACTGAGCAAGGAGTAGGTCTGGTCTATTACATATTGGGTTTATGGAACGGTATCTGAGCTAATTTGAAACCCTTGTTTTATGCATCACCCCACCTCACCTTTCCCGTTAAGCAGCCATAGTGTGTTTTCTAAACGTGCGACTCTGTTCTGTTTTGTAATTCAGTTCAAGGGTAGCGGTTTTTACATTCCCTCTGTAAGTGATATCTTATGATAAGTGTCTTTTTCTGTGTGACTTATTTCACTTAGAATCGTCGTACCTAAATCCACTCATCATGCTGCTCCTAGCCTTATGACGTTGATTTCATGGCTGAGTGATATTCCATTGTACATAAGGACCACAACTTCTTTATCCATTCTTCTCTTTCCTGGGATGTTTCAGGTGTAACGAAGTGGAGGTTCTTGTCAACAGAGCAGCCCTAAACTTTGGGGTGCCTGTGTCTTGCTGATTTTTAGTTTTCCCAATTTATACGCCCATGAGTGGAAGTGCCCTATGCTCTCTAAGCTGAGTTTTTTAGATGTTTCAGGACACACCGTACACTTCTCCAGAGTGGCTGTTGGCAATTTACAGCCCGCCCATCAGCGTAGCAAGGCTCCCATTTCTCCATGGCCTGTCCTGCATTTCTGGTTTTGACACTTTATTCAGCATGGCCCTTTTGACCGATGGGAAGCGAGACTTCTTTGTAGCGCTGATTTGCCTTTCCAGGTTGCTTGGTTGGCCAAAAAGGGCGTATGCGTTTTTTCCTGAATATATTCAGGAAAAAATGCATACGCCCTTTTTGGCCAAGGGCATCATTGTCGAGGTTTTGCCGCTTTTCCTGTGCTTTAAAGGCGATTCGAATCTACCTCCTGAAATCGGTTTCCTGCAATTCTGCCTTGCTTTCAAATCCTCTTCGTAGCCTTCCCTCCATATATTTGTGGACGAGAGTTATCATTTCTAACTCTGCAGGTTTGTGAATTGCAGTGCCCCTGAGCTCCATTTTTCAACTCGCTTTCTTGGGAGCTGGCCGCAAAAGCGCAGGATTGCTTCAGGCCCTATTCTGGCTCCGGGCGGCAGGCTGAGCCTGTGGGTAATTCTGCTACCTGATGGGAAAATAGAGTGACCTGTGCCTGTCCCAACACCTAGAGCTAGTCTCTCATTGGTTCCCCCTCTTCCCGTTCATCCTCAGGACAAATTGCAACGTGTACGGAACAGGAGGTTAAAGGCGCTGATTCTCCAAGGAGGGAGATTGCTAGTAAAGCGGCTGGAATGGCGAACCGGAGCACAAGGAGATGAGAAATGAGGTGCGTTTTAGAAACCTTTCCCGGTCACACGGTGTACCATCTTCTGGGTTGCTCGTGCATGTTTTCGACGTAGGACGATGCCCTTGAACCTGGAGATTTGGGACCCATGGGATGGGTACCACGCCGTATTACTTTAAAGGGTCTGCGTTAGCTCACCCAACCTCACCAAACCTCTCAGCCCCAAGAGTGTCCACCCTTATGTCTCAATCAGCTGTGGGTCTAGATATGGTCAATCCAGGTGGCATCGCAGCCCCTGAACGAATTTTGTAAGAATTTCTCTCTCTTTCACTGCCTTTGTTTCACGGGTTTTTAAAAGTAATTGATTTTTATAACAGGGTTTAGCTGCTTTGCACTGCTGTGTTTATGCCGCTTTACACCCACTTGACTCACTTACAGAGAGATATCAATACATAGGTTTTAAGATTCTTACTAGTCAGATATATTCTTGGGCGGTGAATAGGGGGCGTTGAGTCCAGTTCACTGAGCAAGGAGTAGGTCTGGTCTATTACATATTGGGTTTATGGAACGGTATCTGAGCTAATTTGAAACCCTTGTTTTATGCATCACCCCACCTCACCTTTCCCGTTAAGCAGCCATAGTGTGTTTTCTAAACGTGCGACTCTGTTCTGTTTTGTAATTCAGTTCAAGGGTAGCGGTTTTTACATTCCCTCTGTAAGTGATATCTTATGATAAGTGTCTTTTTCTGTGTGACTTATTTCACTTAGAATCGTCGTACCTAAATCCACTCATCATGCTGCTCCTAGCCTTATGACGTTGATTTCATGGCTGAGTGATATTCCATTGTACATAAGGACCACAACTTCTTTATCCATTCTTCTCTTTCCTGGGATGTTTCAGGTGTAACGAAGTGGAGGTTCTTGTCAACAGAGCAGCCCTAAACTTTGGGGTGCCTGTGTCTTGCTGATTTTTAGTTTTCCCAATTTATACGCCCATGAGTGGAAGTGCCCTATGCTCTCTAAGCTGAGTTTTTTAGATGTTTCAGGACACACCGTACACTTCTCCAGAGTGGCTGTTGGCAATTTACAGCCCGCCCATCAGCGTAGCAAGGCTCCCATTTCTCCATGGCCTGTCCTGCATTTCTGGTTTTGACACTTTATTCAGCATGGCCCTTTTGACCGATGGGAAGCGAGACTTCTTTGTAGCGCTGATTTGCCTTTCCAGGTTGCTTGGTTGGCCAAAAAGGGCGTATGCGTTTTTTCCTGAATATATTCAGGAAAAAATGCATACGCCCTTTTTGGCCAAGGGCATCATTGTCGAGGTTTTGCCGCTTTTCCTGTGCTTTAAAGGCGATTCGAATCTACCTCCTGAAATCGGTTTCCTGCAATTCTGCCTTGCTTTCAAATCCTCTTCGTAGCCTTCCCTCCATATATTTGTGGACGAGAGTTATCATTTCTAACTCTGCAGGTTTGTGAATTGCAGTGCCCCTGAGCTCCATTTTTCAACTCGCTTTCTTGGGAGCTGGCCGCAAAAGCGCAGGATTGCTTCAGGCCCTATTCTGGCTCCGGGCGGCAGGCTGAGCCTGTGGTTAATTCTGCTTCCTGATGGGAAAATAGAGTGACCTCTGCCTGTCCCAACACCTAGAGCTAGTCTCTCATTGGTTCCCCCTCTTCCCGTTCATCCTCAGGACAAATTGCAACGTGTTCGGAACAGGAGGTTAAAGGTGCTGATTCTCCAAGGAGGGAGATTGCTAGTAAAGCGGCTGGAATGGCGAACCGGAGCACAAGGAGATGAGAAATGAGGTGCGTTTTAGAAACCTTTCCCGGTCACACGGTGTACCATCTTCTGGGTTTCTCGTGCATGTTTTCGACGTAGGACGATGCCCTTGAACCTGGAGATTTGGGACCCATGGGATGGGTACCACGCCGTATTACTTTACAGGGTCTGCGTTAGCTCACCCAACCTCACCAAACCTCTCAGCCCCAAGAGTGTCCTCCCTTATGTCTCAATCAGCTGTGGGTCTAGATATGGTCAATCCAGGTGGCATCGCAGCCCCTGAACGAATTTTGTAAGAATTTCTCTCTCTTTCACTGTCTTTGTTTCATGGGTTTTTAAAAGTAATTGATTTTTATAACAGGGTTTAGCTGCTTTGCACTGCTGTGTTTATGCCGCTTTACACCCACTTGACTCACTTACAGAGAGATATCAATACATAGGTTTTAAGATTCTTACTAGTCAGATATATTCTTGGGCGGTGAATAGGGGGCGTTGAGTCCAGTTCACTGAGCAAGGAGTAGGTCTGGTCTATTACATATTGGGTTTATGGAACGGTATCTGAGCTAATTTGAAACCCTTGTTTTATGCATCACCCCACCTCACCTTTCCCGTTAAGCAGCCATAGTGTGTTTTCTAAACGTGCGACTCTGTTCTGTTTTGTAATTCAGTTCAAGGGTAGCGGTTTTTACATTCCCTCTGTAAGTGATATCTTATGATAAGTGTCTTTTTCTGTGTGACTTATTTCACTTAGAATCGTCGTACCTAAATCCACTCATCATGCTGCTCCTAGCCTTATGACGTTGATTTCATGGCTGAGTGATATTCCATTGTACATAAGGACCACAACTTCTTTATCCATTCTTCTCTTTCCTGGGATGTTTAAGGTGTAACGAAGTGGAGGTTCTTGTCAACAGAGCAGCCCTAAACTTTGGGGTGCCTGTGTCTTGCTGATTTTTAGTTTTCCCAATTTATACGCCCATGAGTGGAAGTGCCCTATGCTCTCTAAGCTGAGTTTTTTAGATGTTTCAGGACACACCGTACACTTCTCCAGAGTGGCTGTTGGCAATTTACAGCCCGCCCATCAGCGTAGCAAGGCTCCCATTTCTCCATGGCCTGTCCTGCATTTCTGGTTTTGACACTTTATTCAGCATGGCCCTTTTGACCGATGGGAAGCGAGACTTCTTTGTAGCGCTGATTTGCCTTTCCAGGTTGCTTGGTTGGCCAAAAAGGGCGTATGCGTTTTTTCCTGAATATATTCAGGAAAAAACGCATACGCCCTTTTTGGCCAAGGGCATCATTGTCGAGGTTTTGCCGCTTTTCCTGTGCTTTAAAGGCGATTCGAATCTACCTCCTGAAATCGGTTTCCTGCAATTCTGCCTTGCTTTCAAATCCTCTTCGTAGCCTTCCCTCCATATATTTGTGGACGAGAGTTATCATTTCTAACTCTGCAGGTTTGTGAATTGCAGTGCCCCTGAGCTCCATTTTTCAACTCGCTTTCTTGGGAGCTGGCCGCAAAAGCGCAGGATTGCTTCAGGCCCTATTCTGGCTCCGGGCGGCAGGCTGAGCCTGTGGGTAATTCTGCTACCTGATGGGAAAATAGAGTGACCTGTGCCTGTCCCAACACCTAGAGCTAGTCTCTCATTGGTTCCCCCTCTTCCCGTTCATCCTCAGGACAAATTGCAACGTGTACGGAACAGGAGGTTAAAGGCGCTGATTCTCCAAGGAGGGAGATTGCTAGTAAAGCGGCTGGAATGGCGAACCGGAGCACAAGGAGATGAGAAATGAGGTGCGTTTTAGAAACCTTTCCCGGTCACACGGTGTACCATCTTCTGGGTTGCTCGTGCATGTTTTCGACGTAGGACGATGCCCTTGAACCTGGAGATTTGGGACCCATGGGATGGGTACCACGCCGTATTACTTTAAAGGGTCTGCGTTAGCTCACCCAACCTCACCAAACCTCTCAGCCCCAAGAGTGTCCACCCTTATGTCTCAATCAGCTGTGGGTCTAGATATGGTCAATCCAGGTGGCATCGCAGCCCCTGAACGAATTTTGTAAGAATTTCTCTCTCTTTCACTGCCTTTGTTTCACGGGTTTTTAAAAGTAATTGATTTTTATAACAGGGTTTAGCTGCTTTGCACTGCTGTGTTTATGCCGCTTTACACCCACTTGACTCACTTACAGAGAGATATCAATACATAGGTTTTAAGATTCTTACTAGTCAGATATATTCTTGGGCGGTGAATAGGGGGCGTTGAGTCCAGTTCACTGAGCAAGGAGTAGGTCTGGTCTATTACATATTGGGTTTATGGAACGGTATCTGAGCTAATTTGAAACCCTTGTTTTATGCATCACCCCACCTCACCTTTCCCGTTAAGCAGCCATAGTGTGTTTTCTAAACGTGCGACTCTGTTCTGTTTTGTAATTCAGTTCAAGGGTAGCGGTTTTTACATTCCCTCTGTAAGTGATATCTTATGATAAGTGTCTTTTTCTGTGTGACTTATTTCACTTAGAATCGTCGTACCTAAATCCACTCATCATGCTGCTCCTAGCCTTATGACGTTGATTTCATGGCTGAGTGATATTCCATTGTACATAAGGACCACAACTTCTTTATCCATTCTTCTCTTTCCTGGGATGTTTCAGGTGTAACGAAGTGGAGGTTCTTGTCAACAGAGCAGCCCTAAACTTTGGGGTGCCTGTGTCTTGCTGATTTTTAGTTTTCCCAATTTATACGCCCATGAGTGGAAGTGCCCTATGCTCTCTAAGCTGAGTTTTTTAGATGTTTCAGGACACACCGTACACTTCTCCAGAGTGGCTGTTGGCAATTTACAGCCCGCCCATCAGCGTAGCAAGGCTCCCATTTCTCCATGGCCTGTCCTGCATTTCTGGTTTTGACACTTTATTCAGCATGGCCCTTTTGACCGATGGGAAGCGAGACTTCTTTGTAGCGCTGATTTGCCTTTCCAGGTTGCTTGGTTGGCCAAAAAGGGCGTATGCGTTTTTTCCTGAATATATTCAGGAAAAAACGCATACGCCCTTTTTGGCCAAGGGCATCATTGTCGAGGTTTTGCCGCTTTTCCTGTGCTTTAAAGGCGATTCGAATCTACCTCCTGAAATCGGTTTCCTGCAATTCTGCCTTGCTTTCAAATCCTCTTCGTAGCCTTCCCTCCATATATTTGTGGACGAGAGTTATCATTTCTAACTCTGCAGGTTTGTGAATTGCAGTGCCCCTGAGCTCCATTTTTCAACTCGCTTTCTTGGGAGCTGGCCGCAAAAGCGCAGGATTGCTTCAGGCCCTATTCTGGCTCCGGGCGGCAGGCTGAGCCTGTGGGTAATTCTGCTACCTGATGGGAAAATAGAGTGACCTGTGCCTGTCCCAACACCTAGAGCTAGTCTCTCATTGGTTCCCCCTCTTCCCGTTCATCCTCAGGACAAATTGCAACGTGTACGGAACAGGAGGTTAAAGGCGCTGATTCTCCAAGGAGGGAGATTGCTAGTAAAGCGGCTGGAATGGCGAACCGGAGCACAAGGAGATGAGAAATGAGGTGCGTTTTAGAAACCTTTCCCGGTCACACGGTGTACCATCTTCTGGGTTGCTCGTGCATGTTTTCGACGTAGGACGATGCCCTTGAACCTGGAGATTTGGGACCCATGGGATGGGTACCACGCCGTATTACTTTAAAGGGTCTGCGTTAGCTCACCCAACCTCACCAAACCTCTCAGCCCCAAGAGTGTCCACCCTTATGTCTCAATCAGCTGTGGGTCTAGATATGGTCAATCCAGGTGGCATCGCAGCCCCTGAACGAATTTTGTAAGAATTTCTCTCTCTTTCACTGCCTTTGTTTCACGGGTTTTTAAAAGTAATTGATTTTTATAACAGGGTTTAGCTGCTTTGCACTGCTGTGTTTATGCCGCTTTACACCCACTTGACTCACTTACAGAGAGATATCAATACATAGGTTTTAAGATTCTTACTAGTCAGATATATTCTTGGGCGGTGAATAGGGGGCGTTGAGTCCAGTTCACTGAGCAAGGAGTAGGTCTGGTCTATTACATATTGGGTTTATGGAACGGTATCTGAGCTAATTTGAAACCCTTGTTTTATGCATCACCCCACCTCACCTTTCCCGTTAAGCAGCCATAGTGTGTTTTCTAAACGTGCGACTCTGTTCTGTTTTGTAATTCAGTTCAAGGGTAGCGGTTTTTACATTCCCTCTGTAAGTGATATCTTATGATAAGTGTCTTTTTCTGTGTGACTTATTTCACTTAGAATCGTCGTACCTAAATCCACTCATCATGCTGCTCCTAGCCTTATGACGTTGATTTCATGGCTGAGTGATATTCCATTGTACATAAGGACCACAACTTCTTTATCCATTCTTCTCTTTCCTGGGATGTTTCAGGTGTAACGAAGTGGAGGTTCTTGTCAACAGAGCAGCCCTAAACTTTGGGGTGCCTGTGTCTTGCTGATTTTTAGTTTTCCCAATTTATACGCCCATGAGTGGAAGTGCCCTATGCTCTCTAAGCTGAGTTTTTTAGATGTTTCAGGACACACCGTACACTTCTCCAGAGTGGCTGTTGGCAATTTACAGCCCGCCCATCAGCGTAGCAAGGCTCCCATTTCTCCATGGCCTGTCCTGCATTTCTGGTTTTGACACTTTATTCAGCATGGCCCTTTTGACCGATGGGAAGCGAGACTTCTTTGTAGCGCTGATTTGCCTTTCCAGGTTGCTTGGTTGGCCAAAAAGGGCGTATGCGTTTTTTCCTGAATATATTCAGGAAAAAATGCATACGCCCTTTTTGGCCAAGGGCATCATTGTCGAGGTTTTGCCGCTTTTCCTGTGCTTTAAAGGCGATTCGAATCTACCTCCTGAAATCGGTTTCCTGCAATTCTGCCTTGCTTTCAAATCCTCTTCGTAGCCTTCCCTCCATATATTTGTGGACGAGAGTTATCATTTCTAACTCTGCAGGTTTGTGAATTGCAGTGCCCCTGAGCTCCATTTTTCAACTCGCTTTCTTGGGAGCTGGCCGCAAAAGCGCAGGATTGCTTCAGGCCCTATTCTGGCTCCGGGCGGCAGGCTGAGCCTGTGGGTAATTCTGCTACCTGATGGGAAAATAGAGTGACCTGTGCCTGTCCCAACACCTAGAGCTAGTCTCTCATTGGTTCCCCCTCTTCCCGTTCATCCTCAGGACAAATTGCAACGTGTACGGAACAGGAGGTTAAAGGCGCTGATTCTCCAAGGAGGGAGATTGCTAGTAAAGCGGCTGGAATGGCGAACCGGAGCACAAGGAGATGAGAAATGAGGTGCGTTTTAGAAACCTTTCCCGGTCACACGGTGTACCATCTTCTGGGTTGCTCGTGCATGTTTTCGACGTAGGACGATGCCCTTGAACCTGGAGATTTGGGACCCATGGGATGGGTACCACGCCGTATTACTTTAAAGGGTCTGCGTTAGCTCACCCAACCTCACCAAACCTCTCAGCCCCAAGAGTGTCCACCCTTATGTCTCAATCAGCTGTGGGTCTAGATATGGTCAATCCAGGTGGCATCGCAGCCCCTGAACGAATTTTGTAAGAATTTCTCTCTCTTTCACTGCCTTTGTTTCACGGGTTTTTAAAAGTAATTGATTTTTATAACAGGGTTTAGCTGCTTTGCACTGCTGTGTTTATGCCGCTTTACACCCACTTGACTCACTTACAGAGAGATATCAATACATAGGTTTTAAGATTCTTACTAGTCAGATATATTCTTGGGCGGTGAATAGGGGGCGTTGAGTCCAGTTCACTGAGCAAGGAGTAGGTCTGGTCTATTACATATTGGGTTTATGGAACGGTATCTGAGCTAATTTGAAACCCTTGTTTTATGCATCACCCCACCTCACCTTTCCCGTTAAGCAGCCATAGTGTGTTTTCTAAACGTGCGACTCTGTTCTGTTTTGTAATTCAGTTCAAGGGTAGCGGTTTTTACATTCCCTCTGTAAGTGATATCTTATGATAAGTGTCTTTTTCTGTGTGACTTATTTCACTTAGAATCGTCGTACCTAAATCCACTCATCATGCTGCTCCTAGCCTTATGACGTTGATTTCATGGCTGAGTGATATTCCATTGTACATAAGGACCACAACTTCTTTATCCATTCTTCTCTTTCCTGGGATGTTTCAGGTGTAACGAAGTGGAGGTTCTTGTCAACAGAGCAGCCCTAAACTTTGGGGTGCCTGTGTCTTGCTGATTTTTAGTTTTCCCAATTTATACGCCCATGAGTGGAAGTGCCCTATGCTCTCTAAGCTGAGTTTTTTAGATGTTTCAGGACACACCGTACACTTCTCCAGAGTGGCTGTTGGCAATTTACAGCCCGCCCATCAGCGTAGCAAGGCTCCCATTTCTCCATGGCCTGTCCTGCATTTCTGGTTTTGACACTTTATTCAGCATGGCCCTTTTGACCGATGGGAAGCGAGACTTCTTTGTAGCGCTGATTTGCCTTTCCAGGTTGCTTGGTTGGCCAAAAAGGGCGTATGCGTTTTTTCCTGAATATATTCAGGAAAAAATGCATACGCCCTTTTTGGCCAAGGGCATCATTGTCGAGGTTTTGCCGCTTTTCCTGTGCTTTAAAGGCGATTCGAATCTACCTCCTGAAATCGGTTTCCTGCAATTCTGCCTTGCTTTCAAATCCTCTTCGTAGCCTTCCCTCCATATATTTGTGGACGAGAGTTATCATTTCTAACTCTGCAGGTTTGTGAATTGCAGTGCCCCTGAGCTCCATTTTTCAACTCGCTTTCTTGGGAGCTGGCCGCAAAAGCGCAGGATTGCTTCAGGCCCTATTCTGGCTCCGGGCGGCAGGCTGAGCCTGTGGTTAATTCTGCTTCCTGATGGGAAAATAGAGTGACCTCTGCCTGTCCCAACACCTAGAGCTAGTCTCTCATTGGTTCCCCCTCTTCCCGTTCATCCTCAGGACAAATTGCAACGTGTTCGGAACAGGAGGTTAAAGGTGCTGATTCTCCAAGGAGGGAGATTGCTAGTAAAGCGGCTGGAATGGCGAACCGGAGCACAAGGAGATGAGAAATGAGGTGCGTTTTAGAAACCTTTCCCGGTCACACGGTGTACCATCTTCTGGGTTTCTCGTGCATGTTTTCGACGTAGGACGATGCCCTTGAACCTGGAGATTTGGGACCCATGGGATGGGTACCACGCCGTATTACTTTACAGGGTCTGCGTTAGCTCACCCAACCTCACCAAACCTCTCAGCCCCAAGAGTGTCCTCCCTTATGTCTCAATCAGCTGTGGGTCTAGATATGGTCAATCCAGGTGGCATCGCAGCCCCTGAACGAATTTTGTAAGAATTTCTCTCTCTTTCACTGTCTTTGTTTCATGGGTTTTTAAAAGTAATTGATTTTTATAACAGGGTTTAGCTGCTTTGCACTGCTGTGTTTATGCCGCTTTACACCCACTTGACTCACTTACAGAGAGATATCAATACATAGGTTTTAAGATTCTTACTAGTCAGATATATTCTTGGGCGGTGAATAGGGGGCGTTGAGTCCAGTTCACTGAGCAAGGAGTAGGTCTGGTCTATTACATATTGGGTTTATGGAACGGTATCTGAGCTAATTTGAAACCCTTGTTTTATGCATCACCCCACCTCACCTTTCCCGTTAAGCAGCCATAGTGTGTTTTCTAAACGTGCGACTCTGTTCTGTTTTGTAATTCAGTTCAAGGGTAGCGGTTTTTACATTCCCTCTGTAAGTGATATCTTATGATAAGTGTCTTTTTCTGTGTGACTTATTTCACTTAGAATCGTCGTACCTAAATCCACTCATCATGCTGCTCCTAGCCTTATGACGTTGATTTCATGGCTGAGTGATATTCCATTGTACATAAGGACCACAACTTCTTTATCCATTCTTCTCTTTCCTGGGATGTTTAAGGTGTAACGAAGTGGAGGTTCTTGTCAACAGAGCAGCCCTAAACTTTGGGGTGCCTGTGTCTTGCTGATTTTTAGTTTTCCCAATTTATACGCCCATGAGTGGAAGTGCCCTATGCTCTCTAAGCTGAGTTTTTTAGATGTTTCAGGACACACCGTACACTTCTCCAGAGTGGCTGTTGGCAATTTACAGCCCGCCCATCAGCGTAGCAAGGCTCCCATTTCTCCATGGCCTGTCCTGCATTTCTGGTTTTGACACTTTATTCAGCATGGCCCTTTTGACCGATGGGAAGCGAGACTTCTTTGTAGCGCTGATTTGCCTTTCCAGGTTGCTTGGTTGGCCAAAAAGGGCGTATGCGTTTTTTCCTGAATATATTCAGGAAAAAACGCATACGCCCTTTTTGGCCAAGGGCATCATTGTCGAGGTTTTGCCGCTTTTCCTGTGCTTTAAAGGCGATTCGAATCTACCTCCTGAAATCGGTTTCCTGCAATTCTGCCTTGCTTTCAAATCCTCTTCGTAGCCTTCCCTCCATATATTTGTGGACGAGAGTTATCATTTCTAACTCTGCAGGTTTGTGAATTGCAGTGCCCCTGAGCTCCATTTTTCAACTCGCTTTCTTGGGAGCTGGCCGCAAAAGCGCAGGATTGCTTCAGGCCCTATTCTGGCTCCGGGCGGCAGGCTGAGCCTGTGGTTAATTCTGCTTCCTGATGGGAAAATAGAGTGACCTCTGCCTGTCCCAACACCTAGAGCTAGTCTCTCATTGGTTCCCCCTCTTCCCGTTCATCCTCAGGACAAATTGCAACGTGTTCGGAACAGGAGGTTAAAGGTGCTGATTCTCCAAGGAGGGAGATTGCTAGTAAAGCGGCTGGAATGGCGAACCGGAGCACAAGGAGATGAGAAATGAGGTGCGTTTTAGAAACCTTTCCCGGTCACACGGTGTACCATCTTCTGGGTTTCTCGTGCATGTTTTCGACGTAGGACGATGCCCTTGAACCTGGAGATTTGGGACCCATGGGATGGGTACCACGCCGTATTACTTTACAGGGTCTGCGTTAGCTCACCCAACCTCACCAAACCTCTCAGCCCCAAGAGTGTCCTCCCTTATGTCTCAATCAGCTGTGGGTCTAGATATGGTCAATCCAGGTGGCATCGCAGCCCCTGAACGAATTTTGTAAGAATTTCTCTCTCTTTCACTGTCTTTGTTTCACGGGTTTTTAAAAGTAATTGATTTTTATAACAGGGTTTAGCTGCTTTGCACTGCTGTGTTTATGCCGCTTTACACCCACTTGACTCACTTACAGAGAGATATCAATACATAGGTTTTAAGATTCTTACTAGTCAGATATATTCTTGGGCGGTGAATAGGGGGCGTTGAGTCCAGTTCACTGAGCAAGGAGTAGGTCTGGTCTATTACATATTGGGTTTATGGAACGGTATCTGAGCTAATTTGAAACCCTTGTTTTATGCATCACCCCACCTCACCTTTCCCGTTAAGCAGCCATAGTGTGTTTTCTAAACGTGCGACTCTGTTCTGTTTTGTAATTCAGTTCAAGGGTAGCGGTTTTTACATTCCCTCTGTAAGTGATATCTTATGATAAGTGTCTTTTTCTGTGTGACTTATTTCACTTAGAATCGTCGTACCTAAATCCACTCATCATGCTGCTCCTAGCCTTATGACGTTGATTTCATGGCTGAGTGATATTCCATTGTACATAAGGACCACAACTTCTTTATCCATTCTTCTCTTTCCTGGGATGTTTCAGGTGTAACGAAGTGGAGGTTCTTGTCAACAGAGCAGCCCTAAACTTTGGGGTGCCTGTGTCTTGCTGATTTTTAGTTTTCCCAATTTATACGCCCATGAGTGGAAGTGCCCTATGCTCTCTAAGCTGAGTTTTTTAGATGTTTCAGGACACACCGTACACTTCTCCAGAGTGGCTGTTGGCAATTTACAGCCCGCCCATCAGCGTAGCAAGGCTCCCATTTCTCCATGGCCTGTCCTGCATTTCTGGTTTTGACACTTTATTCAGCATGGCCCTTTTGACCGATGGGAAGCGAGACTTCTTTGTAGCGCTGATTTGCCTTTCCAGGTTGCTTGGTTGGCCAAAAAGGGCGTATGCGTTTTTTCCTGAATATATTCAGGAAAAAACGCATACGCCCTTTTTGGCCAAGGGCATCATTGTCGAGGTTTTGCCGCTTTTCCTGTGCTTTAAAGGCGATTCGAATCTACATCCTGAAATCGGTTTCCTGCAATTCTGCCTTGCTTTCAAATCCTCTTCGTAGCCTTCCCTCCATATATTTGTGGACGAGAGTTATCATTTCTAACTCTGCAGGTTTGTGAATTGCAGTGCCCCTGAGCTCCATTTTTCAACTCGCTTTCTTGGGAGCTGGCCGCAAAAGCGCAGGATTGCTTCAGGCCCTATTCTGGCTCCGGGCGGCAGGCTGAGCCTGTGGGTAATTCTGCTACCTGATGGGAAAATAGAGTGACCTGTGCCTGTCCCAACACCTAGAGCTAGTCTCTCATTGGTTCCCCCTCTTCCCGTTCATCCTCAGGACAAATTGCAACGTGTACGGAACAGGAGGTTAAAGGCGCTGATTCTCCAAGGAGGGAGATTGCTAGTAAAGCGGCTGGAATGGCGAACCGGAGCACAAGGAGATGAGAAATGAGGTGCGTTTTAGAAACCTTTCCCGGTCACACGGTGTACCATCTTCTGGGTTGCTCGTGCATGTTTTCGACGTAGGACGATGCCCTTGAACCTGGAGATTTGGGACCCATGGGATGGGTACCACGCCGTATTACTTTAAAGGGTCTGCGTTAGCTCACCCAACCTCACCAAACCTCTCAGCCCCAAGAGTGTCCACCCTTATGTCTCAATCAGCTGTGGGTCTAGATATGGTCAATCCAGGTGGCATCGCAGCCCCTGAACGAATTTTGTAAGAATTTCTCTCTCTTTCACTGCCTTTGTTTCACGGGTTTTTAAAAGTAATTGATTTTTATAACAGGGTTTAGCTGCTTTGCACTGCTGTGTTTATGCCGCTTTACACCCACTTGACTCACTTACAGAGAGATATCAATACATAGGTTTTAAGATTCTTACTAGTCAGATATATTCTTGGGCGGTGAATAGGGGGCGTTGAGTCCAGTTCACTGAGCAAGGAGTAGGTCTGGTCTATTACATATTGGGTTTATGGAACGGTATCTGAGCTAATTTGAAACCCTTGTTTTATGCATCACCCCACCTCACCTTTCCCGTTAAGCAGCCATAGTGTGTTTTCTAAACGTGCGACTCTGTTCTGTTTTGTAATTCAGTTCAAGGGTAGCCGTTTTTACATTCCCTCTTTAAGTGATATCTTATGATAAGTGTCTTTTTCTGTGTGACTTATTTCACTTAGAATCGTCGTACCTAAATCCACTCATCATGCTGCTCCTAGCCTTATGACGTTGATTTCATGGCTGAGTGATATTCCATTGTACATAAGGACCACAACTTCTTTATCCATTCTTCTCTTTCCTGGGATGTTTAAGGTGTAACGAAGTGGAGGTTCTTGTCAACAGAGCAGCCCTAAACTTTGGGGTGCCTGTGTCTTGCTGATTTTTAGTTTTCCCAATTTATACGCCCATGAGTGGAAGTGCCCTATGCTCTCTAAGCTGAGTTTTTTAGATGTTTCAGGACACACCGTACACTTCTCCAGAGTGGCTGTTGGCAATTTACAGCCCGCCCATCAGCGTAGCAAGGCTCCCATTTCTCCATGGCCTGTCCTGCATTTCTGGTTTTGACACTTTATTCAGCATGGCCCTTTTGACCGATGGGAAGCGAGACTTCTTTGTAGCGCTGATTTGCCTTTCCAGGTTGCTTGGTTGGCCAAAAAGGGCGTATGCGTTTTTTCCTGAATATATTCAGGAAAAAACGCATACGCCCTTTTTGGCCAAGGGCATCATTGTCGAGGTTTTGCCGCTTTTCCTGTGCTTTAAAGGCGATTCGAATCTACCTCCTGAAATCGGTTTCCTGCAATTCTGCCTTGCTTTCAAATCCTCTTCGTAGCCTTCCCTCCATATATTTGTGGACGAGAGTTATCATTTCTAACTCTGCAGGTTTGTGAATTGCAGTGCCCCTGAGCTCCATTTTTCAACTCGCTTTCTTGGGAGCTGGCCGCAAAAGCGCAGGATTGCTTCAGGCCCTATTCTGGCTCCGGGCGGCAGGCTGAGCCTGTGGTTAATTCTGCTTCCTGATGGGAAAATAGAGTGACCTCTGCCTGTCCCAACACCTAGAGCTAGTCTCTCATTGGTTCCCCCTCTTCCCGTTCATCCTCAGGACAAATTGCAACGTGTTCGGAACAGGAGGTTAAAGGTGCTGATTCTCCAAGGAGGGAGATTGCTAGTAAAGCGGCTGGAATGGCGAACCGGAGCACAAGGAGATGAGAAATGAGGTGCGTTTTAGAAACCTTTCCCGGTCACACGGTGTACCATCTTCTGGGTTTCTCGTGCATGTTTTCGACGTAGGACGATGCCCTTGAACCTGGAGATTTGGGACCCATGGGATGGGTACCACGCCGTATTACTTTACAGGGTCTGCGTTAGCTCACCCAACCTCACCAAACCTCTCAGCCCCAAGAGTGTCCTCCCTTATGTCTCAATCAGCTGTGGGTCTAGATATGGTCAATCCAGGTGGCATCGCAGCCCCTGAACGAATTTTGTAAGAATTTCTCTCTCTTTCACTGTCTTTGTTTCACGGGTTTTTAAAAGTAATTGATTTTTATAACAGGGTTTAGCTGCTTTGCACTGCTGTGTTTATGCCGCTTTACACCCACTTGACTCACTTACAGAGAGATATCAATACATAGGTTTTAAGATTCTTACTAGTCAGATATATTCTTGGGCGGTGAATAGGGGGCGTTGAGTCCAGTTCACTGAGCAAGGAGTAGGTCTGGTCTATTACATATTGGGTTTATGGAACGGTATCTGAGCTAATTTGAAACCCTTGTTTTATGCATCACCCCACCTCACCTTTCCCGTTAAGCAGCCATAGTGTGTTTTCTAAACGTGCGACTCTGTTCTGTTTTGTAATTCAGTTCAAGGGTAGCGGTTTTTACATTCCCTCTGTAAGTGATATCTTATGATAAGTGTCTTTTTCTGTGTGACTTATTTCACTTAGAATCGTCGTACCTAAATCCACTCATCATGCTGCTCCTAGCCTTATGACGTTGATTTCATGGCTGAGTGATATTCCATTGTACATAAGGACCACAACTTCTTTATCCATTCTTCTCTTTCCTGGGATGTTTCAGGTGTAACGAAGTGGAGGTTCTTGTCAACAGAGCAGCCCTAAACTTTGGGGTGCCTGTGTCTTGCTGATTTTTAGTTTTCCCAATTTATACGCCCATGAGTGGAAGTGCCCTATGCTCTCTAAGCTGAGTTTTTTAGATGTTTCAGGACACACCGTACACTTCTCCAGAGTGGCTGTTGGCAATTTACAGCCCGC